>NC_079200.1:16931688-16989188 GCF_029499605.1 Hyla sarda
AAAACAGAACAAAAAAACAAATGTACTGATGCATAACATTTTTTGGGAAGGGGGCTGGGTTGCACAAACATGCTAGGTAGTAAAGGGGATACTGTAAGTATCTGATCACAGGGGGTCCGATCGCTGGGACCACCTGACTCTTTCAGTGAGGAGCGCGCGTCGTCTACCGGTAGGCGACACGCGCTTCATTCATCTCTATGGGAGCGCCGATGATACCCCAAGTGCTGGACTCGGGTCACTTTGGAGCTCCCATAGAAATGAATGGAGTGCGTGCTGTCTACTGCACACTTACCTCACTCAGAGGCGGGTCCTGTTCTGGGGGTCACATCGGTCGGACCCCCCACGATCAGCTACTTGTCTCCTATTGTGTGGATGGGGATAAGTTCATTTTGGCTGCTGTACCCCTTTTAAGGAAAACTATCAGCTTGCTCCCCCCGCACTAACCAGTGGTACTGGCTGGTAGTGCGGGGGACGCTGATCAGTTTGATGCTTACCGTGCCCGGATCCGCCGCGCCATTCGGCCGTAATCTTCTATTTTCGGTATATGCTAATGAGGTGTTAACTGGCACCAGCCGGGCTAACTGGCACTCTGACGTCAGTGCCGCCTGCCGCAGTGCCGCCCAGCTCATCAATATTCCTCCCCAACCTATGCCTCTCCCTCTTCTCCCCTCTCTATAATGAAGAGGGAGGGGAGGAATATTGATGAGCTGGGCGGCACTGCGGCAGGCGGCACTGACGTCAGAGTGCCAGTTAGCACCTAATTAGCATATACCGAAAATAGAAGATTACGGCCGAACGGCTCAGCGAATCTGGGCACGGTAAGCATGAAACTGATAAGCGTCCCCCCGCACTACCAGCTAGTACCGCTGGTTAGTGCGGGGGGAGAAAGCTGACAGTTTTCCTTTTTAAAGGGGTATTCCAGGAATTTTATTTTATTTTATTTTTTTTTTTATCAACTGGCTCCAGAAAGTTAAAACAGATTTGTAAATCACTTCTATAAAAAAAAAATCTAAATCCTTCCAATAATTATCAGCTGCTGAAGTTGAGTTGTTTTCTGTATGGCAACAGTGCTCTCTGCTGACATCTCTGCTTGTCTCGGGAACTGCACAGAGTAGATGAGGTTTGTTATGGGGATTTGCTTCTACTCTGGATAGTTCCCGAGACAGGTGTCATCAGAGAGCACTTAGACAGAAAAGAACAACTCAACTTCAGCAGCTCGTAAGTACTGAAAGGATTGAGATTTTTTTTTAATAGAAGTAATTTACAAATCTGTTTTAACTTTCTGGAGCCAGTTCAGATAGAGATATATACGGTATATACCCTTTTAAGCAGTCCTTATTGTGGGATAAAAACTGCTCTAGCTGTGGGCAGTGAAATAATCTTGATGAAGCTTTATGTTGTTGTTTTTATTTATTTTATTTATTTACGTTTGTTTATTTATTGTTATTTGTTATAAAAGTATCAGATTGTGTTTGAATGAATCAATCATGGCTTCTCTTCTCTTGAAAATGTATCTCGGCGGTCCTCCTGTTCTCACACGTGTTCTAATTAGAGATGAGCGAACTTACAGTAAATTCGATTCGTCAAGAACTTCTCGGCTCGGCGGTTGCTGACTTTTCCTGCGTAAATTAGTTCAGCTTTCAGGTGCTCCGGTGAGCTGGAAAAGGTGGATACAGTCCTAGGAAAGAGTCTCCTAGGACTGTATCCACCTTTTCCAGCCCACGGGAGCACCGGAAAGCTGAACTAATTTATGCAGGAAAAGTCATCAACTGCCGAGCCGAGAAGTTCGTGACGAATTGAATTTACTGTAAGTTCGCTCATCTCTAGTCTTCAACCTGCGGACCTCCAGATGTTGCAAAACTACAACTCCCAGCAGGCCCGGACAGCCGATGGCTGTCCGGGCATACTGGGAGTTGTAGTTTTGCAACATCTGGAGGTCCGCAGGTTGAAGACCACTGGTATAGGGCGTATGTATAGTATGGCAGTAGTATAGTAAATGTATTTATGTAGTCGGTTGTATGAATGGTTTGTGTGTACAGCGACTGATCCTAGGGTCATGTGACGTTCTGTTTGGTTTTGTAGACCGGGTTAGATAGGGTTATCCTTGTCTATTTGCAGTTGAGCGCTGTGGATGTGGCCCCTACTTGGCCGACTGGCCGGTCAGTTTACTTAGATGCCGTTCTGTTTTGCGGCCATGTCTTTTTGTAGTTTAGGATCAGGTTGGAAGACACACATCTAACAGATGCTCGGTTGAGTGCTAAGATCTACCTTAAAGGGGAACTCCGGTGGAAATTTTTTTTTTTTTTTTTTTTTTCTAATGAACTGGTGCCAGAAAGTTTAAATAGATTTGTAAATTATCTTTATTTAAAAATCTTAACTCTTCCAGTACTTAACTGCTGCTGTATGCTCCACAGGAAGTTCTTTTCTTTTTGAATTTCTTTTCAGTCTGACCACAGTGCTCTCTGCTGACACCTCTGTCCGTGTCAGGAACTGTCCAGAGCAGGAGAGGTTTGCTATGGGGATTTGCTCCTACTCTGGACAGTTCCTGACATGGACAGAGGTGTCAGCAGAGAGCACTGTGGTCAGACTGAAAAGAAATTCAAAAAGAAAAGAACTTCCTATGGAGCATACAGCAGCTGATAAGTACTGGAAGAGTTAAGATGTTTAAATAAAGGTAATTTACAAATCTATTTAACTTTCTGGCACCAGTTCATAAAAAAAATAATAAAAAAAAAAAAAATAAAAAAATAAATAAAAAAAATGTAAATTTCCAGCAGAGTATCCCTTTTAAAGGGGTTGTTTATAAATAGTAAACCAGAGTTAATTTCTTCCAAAAACACTGCTACCCCTGTCCTCGGGTTGTGTGTGTGGTATTAGAACTTGAATCCATTTACTTCAATGGAACTGAGCTGCAATACCACACACAACCCGAGGACAGGGGTAGCAGTGTTTTTGGAAGAAATTAGGTCTGATTTTCTATTCCTGGTCAACCCCTAGACATCTTTTCTCCTATACAAAGGATTGGGGATAAGATGTCCGATCGCGGGGGTCCAACGGATGGGACCCCCACGATCTATGTGATTTGTTTAGAACGCTGGGTACAGGGGTCGGGATGTCACGGCCATGCCCCCTCATGACATCACACCACGCCCCCTCAATGCAAGTCTATGGGAGGGGGCGTGACTGCCGTCACGCCCCCTCCCATAGACTTGCATTGAGGGGGCGTGGCGTCGGGGTTCTTGATGAAGGTCCAAAAGATCTTCTTGCAAGGATGGAACCCTTCAAAAGGGGATATGCCATGAATGCCTTCGGCTGTCCGGGCATGCTGGGAGTTGTAGTTTTGCAACAGCTGGAGGCACCCTAGTTGGGAAACACTGGTCTATCAGCTGGCTTCTGTCCTGTTCTGTCAATTGGTGGAAGTCCTAATAGTTGGACCCCCACCAATCTAGCACTGGATCCAATGGGTAGGTGATGATAAGGCATTTCCTGGTGTCCAGTCCCCCTCTTGATCTAAAGAGACATAAAGAAGAGATCTCCTGTATGTTAAAGGAGTACTCCGGTGCAAAACATCAAAAGGATAGGGGATAAGATGTTAGTGACGCCACGCCCCCTCCACTCATGTCTATAGGAGGGGGTGTGACGGCTAGTACGTAGCTGTCGCGCCTCCTCCCATAGACCTGAATGGAGGGGGCGTGGCGGCCATAGTCGCTCCGTGCACAGATAACTGGGGTGCCGCTCCGGTGATCGTGGGGGTCCCCAGAGGCAAGATCCTCGCAATCTAACATCTTATCCCCTATCCTTTTGATAGGGGATAATATGTTTTTCACTGGAGTACCCTTTTAAAGGGGTACTCCGGTGGAAAACATTTTTTAATAAATCAACTGGTGCCGGAAAGTGAAACAGATTTGTAAATGACTTCTATTAAAAAAAATCTTAATCCTATTTTTCAGCTGCTGTTATGATCCACGGGAAGTTCTTTTCTTTTTGAATTTCCTTTCTGTCTGACCACAGTGCTCTCTGCTGACACCTCTGTCCATTTTTAGGAACTGTCCGGAGCAGGAGAGGTTTGCTATGGGGATTTTATCCTGCTCTGGACAGTTCTTGATACGGACAGAGGTGTCAGCAGAGAGCACTGTGGTCAAGACAAAAAAAGATATTAAAAAAGAAAAGAATTTCCTCTGTAGCATACAGCAGCTGATAAGTACTGGAAGGATTAAGATTTTTAAATAGAAGTAATTTATAAATCTGTGTAACTTTCTGGCACCAGTTGAATATACATACACATTATCTATATATATATATATATATATATATATATATATATATATATATATATATATATATATATATTTATGTTTTCCAGTGGAGTACCTCTTTAAGCACTAAATGCTCTTTAATTTCAGCATTTATCAGATTCTTACTGTTTCCTTCTTCTTTTTTTAGTCTCTTATCATATTTGATCCGTTATGTTAATATATATTCCAGAACATCAGGTTCTCCTCGATGTCAATGATACGTGGTCCTTGTATCGTGGAGACTTCAGTTCTTATAGGCTGGCCCACACCTTAGTGTCTATAATAAGTATCTAGGCCATAGAAATGATGAGATTGCGCAGATTTGTGACATAATTTGTAGGTCGTAAGGTGTGTCTGGGAGTACGATGCTATTCTGAAGACATTCTTGTGTTACATCGTCATTCCGTGCAGTCCTGTTACTGTGTTATACAGGGCCACGTGTGCCTCTCCACCCAACAAATGTTATCACGGGTGCAGTTAAAGGGGTATTCCAGGAAAAAACGTCTTTTATATTAATTGGCTCCGAAAAGTTAAACAGATTTGTAAATTACTTCTATAAAAAAAATCTTAATCCTTCCAGTATTTATCAGCAGCTGAAGTTAAGTTGTTCTTTTCTGTCTGACCACAGTGCTCTCTGCTGACTGTCTCAGGAACTGTCCAGAGCAGGAGAGGTTTGCTATGGGGATTTGCCCCTACTCTGCACAGTTCCTGACACAGACAGAGGTGTCAGCAGAGAGCACTGCGGTCAGACAGAAAAGCACAACTCAACTTCAGCAGCTGATAACTACTGGAAGGATTAAGATTTTTTTTTTTTTTGTAGAAGTAATTTACAAATCTGTTTAACTTTCTGGAGCCAGTTAATAATTTATATATATATATATATATATATTTTTTTTTCTTGGAATACCCCTTTTAACATCTTTTTCTTCATGTATCATAATAACATAATAGGTTATGCCATCATAATCAGGTCTGGCCCCATCGATTGGTGGGAGTGAAAGGGATACAGCACCGTTTTGGCTCTGTGACCACTTCTGAGGTGTTTGCAGCCATGTGGCTGTGCAGGGTACTGCGGTGCTCTGTCCCTTCCATTTTCACAACCGGAGGGGGTTCCAGAGGTTATTAATCCTTCCAGTACTTTTTAGCGGCTATATACTACAGAGGAAAATCTTTTTGGATTTCTTTTCTGTCAAGACCACAGTGCTCTCTGCTGACACCTCTGTCCATGGCAGGAACTGTCCAGAGCAGGAGAAAATCCCCATAGCAAACACATGCCAGCAGAGAGTAATGTGGTCGTGACAGAAAAGAAATCCCAAAAGAGAAGAATTTCCTCTGTAGTATACAGCCGCTAATATGTACTGGAAGGATTAAGATTTTTTGATAGAAGTAATGTACAAATCTGTTTAATTTTCTGGCACCGGTTGATTTAAAAAAATAAAATAAAAGAATAAAAAGTTTTCCACTTTCCACCGGAGTACTCCTTTAAAGCATTACTGTCACTTTAACAAACTTAACATGTCAATAGTTTTGATCAGTCTGGGTGTGTTTAGACCTCTACTGAATGCCAGAATCAGGAAAAGCGCACTGCGGTGCCCTTCACTGCCCGGTGCGCTGCGGTGCCCTTCACTGCCCGGTGCGCTGCGGTGCCCTTCACTGCCCGGTGCGCTGCGGTGCCCTTCGCTGCGGTGCCCTTCACTGCCCGGTGCGCTGCGGTGCCCTTCACTGCCCGGTGCGCTGCGGTGCCCTTCACTGCCCGGTGCGCTGCGGTGCCCTTCACTGCCCGGTGCGCTGCGGTGCCCTTCACTGCCCGGTGCGCTGCGGTGCCCTTCACTGCCCGGTGCGCTGCGGTGCCCTTCACTGCCCGGTGCGCTGCGGTGCCCTTCACTGCCCGGTGCGCTGCGGTGCCCTTCACTGCCCGGTGCGCTGCGGTGCCCTTCACTGCCCGGTGCGCTGCGGTGCCCTTCACTGCCCGGTGCGCTGCGGTGCCCTTCACTGCCCGGTGCGCTGCGGTGCCCTTCACTGCCCGGTGCGCTGCGGTGCCCTTCACTGCCCGGTGCGCTGCGGTGCCCTTCACTGCCCGGTGCGCTGCGGTGCCCATCTCGCTGCGGGAGGTGGTGAGCTCTATAGATTTACTATAGAACCTGATTCTAGCAATAAGGTTGGGAGAGGCACCCAGACCCGGTTCAGATCGGTGGGGATCCTAACACCCAGACCCGGTTCAGATCGGTGGGGATCCTAACACCTAGACCCGGTTCAGATCGGTGGGGATCTGAACACCCAGACCCCGACCCGCCAATGTTTTGAAGGTGTCTGTGGCCAATAATGCTTTAGACAGGTGGTGCCTTTATGCTGTGCCCCTAAATGCCTCCTGTTCTAGACCAGAAAACCTCCTCCTACGAGGCGGAACATGTCGTTTTGTTAGATCCTCTGCTCTCTCTGCTCCTGGTTGATCTTCTAATCCTCTAATAGGTCTTCCCTCCCATGTCCTGGACTCTCAGCCCCCATTTAAATCTTCAAATCTGCAATTATTTTTGATGTAATTCAGTTTTTCCAACCTTGTCTGTGTCCAAGGGCTCATCTGTGATCTCCAGCCTCTGGAATGACTTCTGTACATTGGTCCTTAAAGGGGCACTCCTGTGGAAAACTTTTTTTTTTTTTTTTTTTTTTTTTTTTTTTTAAATCAACCGGTGCCAGAAAGTTAAACAGATATGTAAATTACTTCTGTATAAAAATCTTTACCCTTCCAGTACTTTTTAGTGTCTGTATACTACAGAGGAAATTCTTTTCTTTTTGGATTTCTCTTCTGTCACGACCACAGTGCTCTCTGCTGATCTCTGCTGTCCATTTTAGGAACTGTCCAGAACAGCATATGTTTGCTATGGGGATTTTCTCCTGCTCTGGACAGTTCCTAAAATGGACGGCAGAGGTCAGTGGAGAGCATTGTGGTCGCGACAGAAGAGAAATCCAAAAAGAAAAGCATTTCCTCTGTAGTATACAGCTGCTAATAAGTACTGGAATGATTAAGATTATTATTATTTTTTTTTTATAGAAGTAATATACAAATTTATTTAACTTTCTGGCACCAGTTGATTTAAATTTAAAAAACATTTTTTTCCCCCCACTGGAGTACCCCTTTTTTAAAGGAGAAGTATCATGTGGAAAAACTTTCCCCTGACCAAAGGATAGGGGATGTTTTAGATTACAGGGGGTTCCGGTGGTCCTGTGCGGGGCCCCGGCTCTCCCTGGGAGCGGCACGTCATGACCCCAGCACGAACCGACGGCGGACACGCCCCCCTCCATATGTGATGCTCCTGGGGAGAGCCGGGGCCCCGTATAGGAAATCGGGGATAGGGGGGATAAGTTTTTAAGATTTTGGGTCCTCACTTACCAGGGTGACATTGTGTGTTTTTTTTTTTTATTTCTTTCTGTCTAATTTTTTTTTTTTTTGGGTGCTTTTTAGTGAGCCAATAAAACTGAAACTTTTTGGCAACCTTCAAATCAGTTTTATTGGGTCACTGCACTGGACACAATGAGGCGGATTTATTATTTCTGTCTTAAACTTGGCTCAAAGCGTATGTGCCATTTCATACCTCTTTGCATATAGCAACGTTATAGGCAACTTATAAGTAAATCTAGAATATATCTTATCAGAGAAAAATGCCACCTCTTTCTCTTACAAACCCACACCCCAATTATGTATCTATTCATCACAAGAGGGGAATCGGTTAAAGGAGTACTCCCCTGGAAAACATTTGTTTTGTTTTTTAATCAACTGATGACCGAAAGTTAGACAGATTTGTAAATTACTTCTATTTAAAAAAAAATCTTAATCCTTCCAGTAGTTATCAGCTGCTGTATGCTCCACAGGAAGTTCTTTTCTTTTTGAATTTCCTTTCTGTCTCCTGACACCTCTCTCCGTTTTAGGAACTGTCTGGAGCAGGAGAGGTTTGCTATGGAGATTTGCTCCTACTCTGGACAGTTCCTAAAATGGACAGAGGTGGCAGAAGAGAGCACTGTGGTCAGGCAGAAAGGAAATTCAAAAAGAAAAGAACTTCCTCTGGAGCATACAGCAGCTGATAAGTGCTGGAAGGATTAAGATTTTTAAATAGAAGTAATTTACAAATCTGTAGAACTTTCTTTTTCCAGTGGAGTACCACTTTAAGGTTTCTGCTTCACTGAGAGACAATGTTACACTGGGCATAAAACTCTGCGGAGAGGTGGTGATTGAGGAGGATAGTAAGAACAAAGCAAAGTGTTCTGCAGAGGTTCTGCAGTTTTTTTTCTCACTTATAGAGCTGGATTCACAGCCTGTAGTGCTCTGTAATGTCCTCTATGCTTCTGCTACTTCTGATAGTTTTACTTCAGAGAGATAGGGAAGCAGGATCCTCTGTTTTCTAGGATGGGAACCATCAGAGGCTAGTTGCCATCTATGGAAGCTGAGCGGTAACTGGGTGGGGTGGGGGGGTGGCTTCGGAATCTGGCTATGCCATATACAAGAATAATGGGCAGAAATTGAGTTTCCTAAATTTTTAAATTATCTTAAATAACAGCTAACTTTAAAACTAGACTAGACAGGTAGAAGTTTCGCCAAGTATATCACAGATCTGGCACATCTTGCTAGTCAGGTTTTTCAACCATTCTTGGTTAGCTTACTGTAAAAAGGTTTTGCCCTAAAATCCTGTTGCAATTTGGTCCATTTCAAGGCTCCTTAGGCTAGTTTTACCCGTATTTGCAATGGCTGATGGGACTCCACGACAAATTCCTCCAACGTATGCCTATGACGGATGCCTTTAACCTGTTATGGTGTCAGCTAGAGATGAGCGAACTTACAGTAAATTCAATTCGTCACAAACTTCTCGGCTCGCCAGTTGATGACTCTTCCTGCATAAATTAGTTCAGCTTTCCGGTGCTCCGGTGGGCTGGAAAAGGTGGATACAGTCCTAGGAAAGAGTCTCCTAGGACTGTATCCACCTTTTCCAGCCCACGGGAGCACCGGAAAGCTGAACTAATTTATGCAGGAAAAGTCATCAACTGCCGAGCCGAGAAGTTCGCTCCTCTCTAGTGTCAGCAGATGATGATGATTGGGGGAGGGGGAGTCTGTGGATTAGTTTGCTGTATGTTTCGGGAGATTTACAGACTCACGTGTACACGGTGAAATTAGCCCTACCATACACCTTTTCTGAACACTTTTACCAGTGTTTTTAATGAGTTACCAAAAAAAAAAAAAAAAGTCTAAAACAAACATAAATCTGCTGTACGTATGTTGTCACAAATTGAGTAAGGATTATGTCATCTAGCTTAGTAAATATCCCCTCCAAAATTTTCTTTTCAGTTTCTTCTTGGAGACATAAAGGCTTTGTTCACACGGTGGAATCGGGTGGAAACATTTCGCTTAGGCCGGGTTCACACCACGTTTTTGCAGTACAGTTCCCGTATCAGGTTTTTGGATGAAAAAATAGATTCCTCAAAAACCGGACTAAACTCTATCGAACGTGTGCACAAATTTTAACCCGTATACGGTTTGACCAAAAACCGTGGTAGGCTGCGTTTTTGGGTAGGGGAAAACATTGGACAAAACCGTACAAGACGCAAAACGGACACAACCGGACGCATTGTTTGGCATGCGGTTTTCAATGGAGAGTCAATGCGTACGGATTTCAATATGGTTCCGTATGGTTTTTCAAAATGCAGCAGAGTCCCATTGTTTTCAATAGGAGTCTGCTGCACCGTGGACATGGCAGAAACATCTGCTGTTGTAAATCTGATTCCGGTCTCTATGGAATCCGCTCAGAAATGCATTTCCATCTATGGAGAGGGAGCATTTCTGAGCGGTCGTAGCATATGTTGAATTACATCTTTTATCAACTTTGCACAAACCAAAAAAAAAACAAAAAAGAAACGGCTCTCCCATACAGATATATGGAGGGGACGTGTCCGCCGCGGTTTCGTGCGTGGGCAGTGACACGCTGCTCTCGAGTATAGCCGGGGCCACATAAAGGACCATTGTCATAATCCCCGTTTCCCCCCCCCCCCCCCCCCTTGCGAGCCTCGCCTCAGCTCTCTTTTGGCTTTGTTCACGACCCCAGGGCCACATCCACTCCATATACTGTATCTCTATGGGAGAGCCGTTTGGCTATCTTCGGCTCTCCCATAGAGCTATATAGAGGGGGCATGGCTGCCCCCGCTTCAGGAGGAGGTCGTGACATGCTGCTCCAGAAGACAGCTGGGGCCCCATACAGGAGATTGTGGGGGGGGGGGGGGGTTCCTAGCCATTGGACCCCCCCCCCCCCCCCCCCCACAATCTAAAACTTATCCTTTGTCCTGCGAATAGGGTTTGAGTTTTTCAGTAATTTTTTGGATGAGACTTCTCCTTTTTAAAGGGGTTATCCAGGAAAAAACTTTTATTTATTTATATATATATATATATATATATATATATATATATATATATCTCAATATCAACTGGCTCCAGAAAGTTAAACAGTTTTGTAAATTACTTCTATTCAAAAATCGTAATCCTTTCAGTACTTATGAGCTTCTGAAGTTAAGGTTGTTCTTTTCTGTCTAAGTGCTCTCTGATGACACGTGTCTCGGGAAATACCCAGTTTAGAAGAGGTTTGCTATGGGGATTTGCTCCTAAACTGGGCGTTTCCCGAGACAGGTGTCAGCAGAGAGCACTCAGACAGAAAAGAACTCAACTTCAGAAGCTCATAAGTACTGAAAGGATTAAGATTTTTTTAATAGAAGTAATTTACATATCTGTTTAACTTTCTGGAGCCAGTTGATACATAAAAAAAATAAAAAATAAAAAGTTTTTTTCCTGGAATACCCCTTTTAAGTAGTCTCTTAGCCTTTTATATATGTATATATCAAATGTAAAATTTGATTTTGAAGTGCTCAGTAACTTGCATGGCAATACTCATTTAGTTCTGCTCCTCAGTAACAACCAGAGCTGCATTCACGATGCCGGGTTCTTCAGAGCCGAAATCTCTTAGTACTCACTATCCGCTTCATGTCCGTCTGCACAGAGATTGTTACTCAGTATACGCACATACAAGATAAGTTATACGCTGCATAAAGACGTCTCCAAAAGGTTTTGAAGGGGTGCTCTAGTGAAAAAAATAAATAAAAATTTTTCCCACTGGCTCCAGAAAGTTAAACAGATTTGTAAATTACTTCCATTAAAAAAAATCATAACTTTAGCAGCTGATAAGTACTGGTAGGATTGAGTTGTTCTTTTCCTGTCTGACAACAGTGCTCTCTGCTGACACCTGTCTATATAGTTTTTTTTTTCCTGGATAACCCCCTTAAAGGCAGTGTTTCCCAACCAGGGTGCCTCCAGCTGTTGCACAACTACAACTCCCAGCATGCCCGGACAGCCTTCGGCTGTCCGGGCATGCTGGGAGTTGTAGTTGTGCAACAGCTGGAGGCACCCTGGTTGGGAAACACTGCCTTTAAGGGGGTACTCTGGTGGAAAACAATTTTTGTAAATTACTTCTATCAAAAAAAAATCTTAATCCTTTCAGTACTTATCAGCTGCTGTATACTACAGAGGAAGTTCTTTTCTTTTTGAATTTCTTTTCAGTCTGACCACAGTGCTCTCTGCTGACACCTCTGTCCATGTCAGGAATTGCCCAGAGCAGGAGAGGTTTGCTATGGGGGATTTTCTTCTACTCTGGACAGTTCCTGACACGGACAGAGGTGGCAGCAGAGAGCACTGTGGTCAGACAGAAAAGAACTTCCTCTGTAGTATACAGAAGCTGATACGTGCTGGAGGGATTAAGATTTTTTTTTTATTAGAAGTAATTTACAAATCTGTTTAAGGCTGCATTCACACCACGTTTTTGCAATACAGTTCCCGTATACGTTTTCAATGTGAAAACCGTATGTCAGAAGATGCATCAGGTTGTGTCCGTTTTTTGCATCCTGTACGGTTTTGTCAGGTTTTTTTTCCCTTACCCAAATCCATAGCCTAACACGGTATTTGGTCCGGATGAAAAACTGTATTAAACCGTATACATTTTTAACATGGGAATCGTACAGAACTGTATGTGCGTACGGTTCCATCCGGTTTTCACCATCCGGTTTTTGACTTTGCACAGTTTTTCTTTTCTTGGAATTTCAATCAAACAAGCGAAACTTTATTCATAATGGAGTGAAAAGTTAAAAACGTATATGGTTTTTCTCTTTAAAAAAAATGAATGCAACTGTCATCATTTTTCAAACCGTATACGGGTTGAAATTTGTACACACGTTTTGTTACAGTTTAGTCCGGTTTTGAGGAATCAGTTTTTCATCAAAAACCTGATACCGAAACTGTATTGCAAAAAACGTGGTGTGAATGCAGCCTAACTTTCTGGAACGAGTTTGTTTTGTTGTGTGTGACTGACAGCTTGCTGGGATTCCTCCCTGTGGAGACGTGTTTTCGTTTTTGACCTCCCTGTGTTTTCGTTTTTGACCTCTATGCACCTGCCAATCTTTTCTTCCATTGGTGATTCAGCAAGTAAAGAAAGGTTGTATGTGTCGTTCTCAAGTCATAACATTTCCTTACTTTCCACTGATCAGACAGAAGTGTCAGCAATGTTCAGGGTTGTGGCATAGACTGATAAGCGGCATGAAGAATTAAAGGGGAACTCCAGTGGAAACCTTTTTTTTTTTTTTTTTTTTTTTTTAAATCAACTGGTGCCAGAAAGTTAAATAGATTTGTAAATTACTTCTATATAAAAATCTTAATCCTTCCAGTACTTTTAAGCAGCTGTATCCTCCACAGGAAGTTCTTTTCTTTTTTAATTTCTTTCCAGTCTGACCACAGTGCTCTCTGCTGACACCTCTGTCCATTTTAGGAACTGTCCAGAGCAGCATATATTTGCTATGTGGATTTTCTCCTGCTGTGGACAGTTCCTGATATGGGCATCAGGTGTCAGCAGAGAGCACTGTGGACAAGACAAAAAAGAAATTCAAAAAGAAAAGAATTTCCTCTGTAGCATACAGCTGCTAAAAAGTACTGGAAGGGTGAAGATTTTTTAAGTCCATAAGGACACGCCGTGACCCCGCATCACACCGGGTCGGTCCCGGCTGCTAATCATAGCCGGGACCCTGGGCTAACAGCGCGTGGCATTGATCGTTGTGCCGCGCGCTGTTAACCCTTCAGACGCGGCGATCAAAGTTGACCGCCGCGTCTGAAAGCGAAAGTAAACGCTTCCCGGCAGCTCAGTTGGGCTGATCGTGACCATTGCGATAAAATCGCGATGTTCCGATCAGCTGGGACGCAGGCGGAGGTCTCCTTACCTGACTCCGCGGCGTCCGATCGTCAATAGATTGCTAAAACCTGAGCTACAGGCTTGAGCAATCGAGCCCCTATCTCGCTGATCAGCGTAGGAGATCAGTGTGTGCAGTGTTATAGGTCCCTATGGGATAACAATGATCAGTGTGTGCAGTGTTATAGGTCCCTATGGGATAACAATGATCAGTGTGTGCAGTGTTATAGGTCCCTATGGGAGCACAATGATCAGTGTGTGCAGTGTTATAGGTCCCTATGGGAGCACAATGATCAGTGTGTGCAGTGTTATAGGTCCCTATGGGAGCTATAACACTGCCAAAAAATAAGTTAACAAAGGTCATTTAACCCCTTCCCTAATAAAAGTTTGAATCACCCCCCTTTTCCCATAAAAAAACTGTGTAAATAAAAATAAACATATATGGTATCACCGCGTGCGGAAATGTCCGAGCTATAAAAACATATCATTAATTAAATCTCACGGTCAATGGCGTGTGCGCAAAAAAAATTCCAAAGTCCAAAATAGTGTATTTTAATATTAATAAAAAGTGATCAAAAAGTCCAATCAATACAAAAATGGTACCGATAAAAACTTCAGAACACGGTGCAAAAAATGAGTCCTCACACCGGCCCGTATGCAGAAAAATAAAAAAGTTATAGGGGTCAGAAGATGAGAATTTTTAACATATACATTTTCCTGCATGTAGTTATGATTTTTTTTCCGAAGTCCGACAAAATCAAACCTATATAAGTAGGGGATCATTTTAACCGTATGGACCTACACAATAAAAACAAGGTGTCATTTTTACCGAAAAATGAACTGCGTAGAAACGGAAGCCCCCAAAATGTACAAAATGACATTTTTTTTCTTCAATTTTGTCGCACAATTAATTATTTTTCCGTTTCGCCGTGGATTTTTTGGTGAAATGACTAATGTCACTGCAAAGTAGAATTGGTGGCGCAAGAAATAAGCCCTCATAAGGAATTTTATGTGCAAAATTGAAAGCGTTATGATTTTTAGAAGGTGATGAGGAAAAAATGAAAATGCAAAAAACGGAAAAACCCTGCGACCTTAAGGGGTTAAAAGAAGTCATTTACAAATCTGTTTAACTTTCTGGCACCAGTTGATTTAAAAAAAATGTTTTTTTTAAATTTCCACTGGAGTACCCATTTAACCTCTGCAGTGCCTGTTATCTTTCAGATGACATAGACAATAGTAAAGAGAGTAGGTTCGTACATACCGGAAACTGGATCCACAGGGAGGCATATAGCGGCGGTACGGAGCGCTCAATGGCGTCTGCCCGCTGCTTTCCATGCCTTTTATGTGCTTCTTCCGGCCTACAGGCATAATTTCTACTCAAGGGCTGGTCCTGCATGACTCCTATTAATGGGAACGATGTTCCTGCTGTGGATTAAGTGCAGGGACTCCGCTCCCATGCATTCCTGCAGGACTTGAGCCCTCTTTACATCTCTCTGACGCTTTGCAGCGTTCTTGTTGTAAGACTGGCATGTAGCTCCCGACGGGCACAGTTCTTTTGCTGATTTTAAAGGGGTACTCCGGTGGAAAACAATATTTTTTTTTTTTAATAAATCATCTGGTTCCTTTTTAAAGTTAAATAGATTTTGTAAATTTACAACACAAATAGTATTTGTATTTTGAGCTACTTGCTTCTTTAATTTCAAAAACTAACAGGTTGTTAGTACGGTATACACTTTAAATTATTTTTGTTTTACAATTTGTAGTCTGTCCCCTATTTCATAGCCAGCACTCCGCTTCACCCATTCGGCCCAGGCATTTTTAATTCGCAGGAGACTGCATAAGGGTACGTTCAGACGTGCAGATTTTTGCAGCGTATTTTGCTACGGATCCGCCGCTGAAGGACCTCCTATATGCTGCCTTTTATATGTGCCTGCTCGGAGCGGCAATACGCCGCTACGAGCAGACACACTGCGATGTGCGAGTCGCCGCGCGCATGCGCGGCGACTCGCACATCGCAGTGTGTCTGCTCGGAGCGACGTATTGCCGCTCCGAGCAGGCACATTTAAAGGAGTAGTCCAGTGGTGAACCCAGTGGTGAACAACTTATCCCCTATCCTAAGGATAGGGGATAAGTTTGAGATCGCGGGGGGTCCGACCGCTGGGGCCCCCTGCGATCTCCTGTACGGAGCCCCGACAGCCCGCGGGAAGGGGGCGTGTCGACTTCCGCACGAAGCAGCGGCCAACACGCCCCCTCAATACAACTCTATGGCAGAGCCGAAGCGCTGCTTTCGGCAATCTCCGGCTCTGCCATAGAGATGTATTGAGGGGGCGTGTCGGCCGCCGCTTTGTGCGGAGGTCGACACCCGCTATCTGGCCGGAGAGCCTGGCCCCCGTACAGAGAGATCGCAGGAGGCCCCATCGGTCGGACCCCCCGCGATCTCAAACTTATCCCCTATCCTTAGGATAGGGGATACGTTTTTCACCACTGGACTACCCCTTTAAGGGCACCATACAGAGGTCCTTCAGCGGCGGATCTGCAGCGTAAAATACGCTGTAAATCCACACGTGTGAATGTACCCTAAGGGGCTTGGTCGGGCAGCACTGGGGCTGCCTGGCCACTGGGTCACTCCCCCCTATGGGTCTTATATTTCGGTGGTGGTGTCCGCCACCCGGCGCTACGCCAATGTTAGGCTAGGGACCCACTGTAAATAGGTGGCCTTGACGTGGCGAGTGGGATTGTACTTTTTTGTTAGTGTTGAGAAGCAAATAGATCAAAATACAAATGGTGGATGTGCGGCTGTGTTTTCTTTTTTCTCTATTTTTGTTTTAGATTTTGTAAATTACTTCTATTAAAAAATCTAGTTGCTGTGGTACCAGATTGCTCACAACTAATCTAGAAGAAAGAGAAAATTTCCGGAAATGAGCAGCAGTGACTCCTATTACAAGATCTTGCTGGTATTAAAGGGTTACTCCGATGGGAAAACAAGTTTTTTAATGAAAATTTTTTTCAGATTAACTGGTGCTTGAAAATTTAAACAGATTTGTAAATTACTTTTATATAATAATCTTAATCCTTTCACTACTTTATCAGCTGCTTTATGCTCCAGAGGAAGTTGTGTAGTTCTTTCCAGTCTGACCACGGTGCTGTCTGCTGACACCTCTGTCCATGTCAGGAACTGTCCAGAGCAGGAGCAAATACCCATAGCAAACCTCTCCTGCTCTGGACAGTTCCTGAGGTGCCAGCAGAGAGCACTGTGGTCAGACTGGAAAGAACTACACAACTTCCTCTGGATCATAGAGCAGCTGGTAAGTACTGGAAGGATTAAGATTTTTTAATAGAAGTAATTTACAAATCTGTTTTAACTTTCTGGCACCAGTTGATTTAAAATAAAAAAATAAAAATAAATTGTTTTCCACCAGAGTACCCCTTTAATGAGCTCTATAGAGCAACACTCTGTATCCCAAACATCCATAATGTGGACAGCCCTGGTAGGGGCTCAAAGAACACTGCCTCCTTCTCCACTGACTAAAGCTTTGCTATGTTTGGAAACACTATTGATTTACAGTGAGATGGTACGGACAGTGTTTGTGCTTTGCTGTCCCCGCTTATCTGCTGCAGGTCACTGACTGGACCATTCCGAAGAGTCAAGTGTATTTGCTTTAGCTTGGTTGTGTAGGATGTAAGAGTCATTAAGTTGGACATTGCAGATGATTTACTCAATCTAAACATTATAATGGACACAGCAAACAATGCAGGATTTAATATTAACCCAGAAAATTGATTCATTTTTAGATGTTAATAGACTTAGCCTTTTGTAAAATACTATATACTTTGTGTATAGAACGAGAGATCTATTAATAATATTATTTATTATTATTAACAGTAACTATTATTATTATTATTGTATACAACTAGCAAGGTACCCAGCTTTGCCTGGTCTACCTACCTAAACCTTGTGGGAAAGAAAAAGCAACAGAGGCCTGTCAACCTCATATCCTGTCCCACATCCTGACCTCCACACTAACTATTCTCTGCACCCACCTGCTGGACAGCCATCAGGATGTCTAAAAGTCCTGGGCAATCTCCGCAGCCTGAAAATAATGTGATCAGGAGATGTACCAGAAGTCCTATAGGCTTGCATGGGACTCCAGACAACCCACCCTCGCATAAGGGGGGGGGGGGGGGGGGGGGTTTAATTTTAATTCTGCTATATTTGTAGATGACTTCTAAGTAAGACGTGTACCAAAATTCATTGAAATATCTCAAGCCATTCGGAAGTTATGCTGAAAAAACATTCATGTGTCATATATATATATAATAATTAGTACAGTGGTCCCTAACCAAAAATTGTACCCATAATCTCCCCCCCCCCCCCCCCCCCCCAGTTCCTCTTCCTATCTCTTAGGCCCCCCGACATTTGTGATCGGAGTTGATAATTTTTCCCTTTCTTCACTATCCGGCCTAGACCGCCATTAAGATTTCTCTCCCCCCCCCCCCCCCCCCCCACCCCAAGACTGGTCCCCATATATTATTATCCGGCGCTCATACTGCTTCCATACAGAAGTAGGCACCCTCTGCGCCCCCATATAGTTATATAGCCCCCTCTTTTCCCCTGTATTGTTTTAGGCCCCTACACTGCCCCCATATAGTTGTAGTCTTCCTCTGTGCTCCTATATGTTTGGACCCCCATAATACCCCCATATAGTTGTGTACTGCCCCGCTTTGGTGCTTCACTGCTCCGGGGACCTACTTCTATCACCCATAGCAGTAGGTCCCCCATCTAAAGGAGCAGTGGAGCACCGAAGCTAAAGCGGTACTTGCCGTCCACAGCAGCTTGGTGACCGCGCTTTTCCTCTGTGTGTGTGTGTGTGTATAAAATGAGAAAGAAGATTTATCGCACTTAAAGGGGTAGTCCGGCAAAAAAAAAAAATTTAAATTTTTTTTTTATCCCCTATCCACAAGATGGGGGATCTAACTGCTGGGACCCCTTGGAATCTCCTGCATGCCGGGACCCCCCGCGCTTTCCTGCATGCCGGTCGAGAGGAGCGCGTGCTACAGACAGCATGCACTCCATTCTTTTTCTGTGGGAGTGTTGTGGGTTTCTTAAACACTCCATGCCAGAGGAGACGTAATGCGAGGCCTGAGGGGACGCCATGACGCAGGGATTTGGAGAACGCCGGAGAATCCCTGAGTCATGCAGTCACACCGGGGCCCTGGATTAGGCGGAGTGAGTCTGTAGAGATGAGAGTACAGCACTCGGGTCTCTCCGGCGCTCCCATAGAAACAAATGGAGTGCGTGCCGTCTGTAGCACACGTTTCTCTGAGAGCCAGGGCGCCGAAGTAGTGAAGGAGATCGCGGGAGGTCCCAGCAGTCAAGCCCCCCTGCGATCAGACACTTCTCCCTATTCTCTGGATAGGGCATAACATTTTATTTTTTTCTTATTTTTTTTTATATTTTTTTCTGCCAGACTACCCCTTTTAAAGGAGATATCCAGTGCTGAAAAACTTATCCCCTATCCTAAAGATAGGGGATAAGTTTCAGATCGCGGGGGTTCCCAACGCTGGGGCCCCCCGCGATCTCCAGTACGGTGCCCCGGCAGCCCGCGGGAAGGGGGCGTGTTGACCATTGCACGAAGCGGCGGTTGACACGCCCCCTCAATACAACTCTATGGCAGAGCCGGAGCGCTGCCTCCGTCAATCTCCGCCTCTGCCATAGCGATGTATTGAAGGGGCATGTCAGCCGCCGCTTTGTGCGGTGGTCGACACCCGCTATCTGGCCAGCGAGCCGGGGCCCCGTACAGGAGATCGCGGGGGGCCCCATCGGTCTGAAACTTATCCCCTATCCTTAGGATAGGGGATGAGTTTTTCAGCACTGGACTACCCCTTCAATCTCATAGTAAGATTCTTTGTTGCCCATAGCAACAAATCCCAGCTTTCATTTCTCATACTGTTGTGGTAAAATGAAAGCAGAGCTGTGATTGGTCGCTATGGGCAACAAGGAGAATCTTACTATAAGAAAGCAGCCATGAATCTCCCCCCCCCAATGACTCGAATAGAGAAAGGAGGGTGACTAAAATCCAACGTACATCATGTTACTTCATAAAAGTGACTTAGATTACTCTGAGGCGAATATTCATCATCACGTCGGCTGAACAGGCCGGGAAATCTTTGTAGGTCAATATTTCCCAACCAGGGTGCCTCCTGCGGTGGCAAAACTACAACTCCCAGCATGCCCGGACAGCCAACGGCTGTCCGGGCATGCTGGGAGTTGTAGTTTTGCCACAGCTGGAGGGACCCTGATTGGGAAACACTGCTGTAGGAATATGGGCCTATAGTGTTGTGGGTTTCTTAAAGGGGTACTCCCGTGGAAAACTTTTTTATTTTTTATTTTTTTAAATCAACTGGTGCCAGAAAGTTAAACAGATTTGTAAATTACTTCTATTAAAAAAATCTTAATCCTTCCAGTCCTTATTAGCTGCTGAATACTACAGAGGAAATGGTTTTCTTTTTTGGAACACAGAGCGCTCTGCTGACATCACGAGCACAGTGCTCTCTGCTGACATCTCTGTCCATTTTAAGAACTGGCCAGAGTAGGAGAAAATCCCCATAGAAAACATATGCTGCTCTGGACAGTTCCTAAAATGGACAGAGATGTCAGCAGAGAGCTCTGTGTGTTCCAAAAAGAAAATAATTTCCTCTGTAGTATACAGACCCTAAAAAGTACTGGAAGGATTAAGATTTTTTTTTAATAGAAGTCATTTACAAATCTGTTTAACTTTCTGGCACCAGTTGATTAAAAAAATAAAGTTTTCCAGGGGAGTACTCCTTTAAACGCTCCGTGCCAGACAGAGGAGACGTAATGCAGGGCCCGAGGGGACGCCATGACGCAGGGATTCGGAGAACGCTGGAGAATCCCTGAGTCATGCAGTCACATCGGGGCCCTGGATTAGGCGGAGTGAGTCTGTCCATATTGCTCAGTATGCAGAATTGTTGTTCAAAACTACAACTCTCAGCATCCCCTGAAGCTATACAGCATTATTTCTCCAACCCGTGACTCTTGTTATTACAAAACCGCAACTCCCATCAGGCTGTACAGCTGAAGTACATACTGGGAGTTGTAGTTCTGCCACAGGTTGGGGAAATAATGCTGTAAAGCTGCAGGGGATCTTGGGAGTTGTAGTTTTGCAGCCAGTATAGAGGTACAGGTTTCGGAAACAAAGCTGTACAGTCATAGGGGATGTTGGGAGTTGTAGTTTAGATAATGGTTGGGGTAAACTATGCTATATAGCTTCTTGGGATGTTGGGAGTTGTAGTTTTGAAACGGGTATAAAGGCACGGGATGTTGGGAGTTTTTTTGTCACTGATTGGGGGTAACAATGCTGTATAGCTGCAGGAGATGTTGGTAGTTGTATTTTTCAATCACTTATAAAGGCACTGTAGCTGCAGAGGATGCTGAGAGTTGTAGTTTTGCCAAAAGTATGCTGTATAGTTGCAGGGGTTATTGAAAGTTGTCGTTTTGCAACAGGTATAGAAGTACAGGTTGGGGAAACAATGCTGGACAGGATGTTGGGAGTTTGGGCAAATAATGCTGTATAGCTTCAGGGGATGTTGGGAGTTGTAGTTTTGCAGCTAGTATAGAGGTATAGGTTTCGGAAACGATGCTGTACAGTCGTAGGGGATGTTGGGAGTTGTAGTTTAGATACCGGTTGGGGTAAACTATGCTATATAGCTGCATGGGATGTTGGAAGTTGTAGTTGGATGTTGTAGGTTGTTGGAAGTTGTAGTTTTGCCACTGGATGGGGGAAACAATGCTATATAGCTGCTTGGGATGTTGGGAGTTGTAGTTTTGAAATGGATAGAGAAGCACAGGATGTTGGGAGTTGTAGGTTTGTCGCTGGTTGGGGGAAACAATGCTGAATAGCTGCAGGAGGTGCTGGTAGTTGTATTTTTCAATTATTGGAAAACAATACTGTGTAGCTGCAGAGGATGATGAGAGTTGTAGTTTTGCTACAGGTTGGGGAAGCAATGCTGTACAGGATGTTGGGAGTTGTAGTTTTGCAGCAGGTGTAGAGGCACAAGTTGAGGAAACATTGCATTACAGCTGCAAGACATTCTGGGACGTGTAGTTTTGCAATAACTGGTGAAGCACAGGCTGGGGAAACAAAGTGGTACAGCTGCGTGGCATGCTGGGAGATGTAGTTCTGCAACAGCTGGAAAGCCGCAGGCTTTTTATAGCGGTTGAGTTTGATGCCCACCTTTTTTGTATACCTGTAAAGAAATAGGTGAATATGGCGGCTATCACAACGAAGATCTCTTGATTCCCTGATGACTCCTATGTAGTAGCACCAGTCATGTAGGTTGTTGCCCAACAAGTCAGATGGATTTTATTGACTTGTCAATGTGATGGATGCGGCGATTATACTTATTTATAATTTAAAAAATTTTTTTTTTTTTTTTATACATCTTACACTTATTACTGATGGTGTCCAAAACAGTAGAGTGTACAGCTTCTAAGTGTAAGAACTCTACTTTACTAACCCCGGATGATGTTCTTTACCAGTCACAGGTAACATTCCCCACAGTCCGGCAGCACCATGTCAGCAAAGGCGATCTCGGAGCAGACCGGAAAGGAATTCCTATATAAATACATCTGCACCACCGCTGCAGTGCAGAACCGCTTCAAGTACGCCCAAGTGACCTATGATACCGACTGGGACAGACTTATTCAGGACCATCCATGGCTGCTCACTGAGGTAAGCGCAATTGGCAATGCCCAGGACTAATAGAGCCGGTGCTTTTATTGTTGGGCCACCATGGCCATATGGACTCGTTGAGGGTTTTACTTGCACTTAAAGGGGTACTCCGCTTCTCAGCGTTTGGAACAAACTGTTCCAAACGCTGGAGCCGGGAGCTTGTGATGTCATAGCCCTGCCCCCTCATGATGTCACGCCCCACCCCCTCAATGCAAGTCTATGGGAGGGGGCGAGGCGGCCGTCACGCCCCCTCCCATAGACTTGCATTGAGGGGGTGGGGCGTGACATCATGAGGGGGAGGGGCTATGACATCACGAGCTCCTGGCTCCAGTATTAGGAACAGTTTGTTCCAAACGCTGAGCAGTGGAGTACCTCTTTAAAATTTACATTGTTTTATCCATCTCTGGTACAACAGATTGAGGACAGAAAAATTTAGCCTCTTATGTCTGCTGCAATTGGCGTTATTAGTAACGCAGATTGGTCATAGTTTGAACTCAGAACCTAGGTGCCACTTTTTTGGCAAAACTCCTTTGAGCCACTGTAAAACTTTCACTATTGGGTCCATGTTATTTAAAAAAACAAAAACCTTTTGAAAAGTCATAGCGACATGTCCAAAACAGGTTTTGATAGGTGATGGTCTGGGTGTTCAGACCCAAACCGATTGCTAGAACGAGCCGTCTCACTGCCGGAGATAGATTCTATGGGAAGTCTATGGCGCCCGTCTCCTGCAGTCAGGTGGGGAGAATAACTCTCTGTTGCTTGCTTCTCCTGGCTCCTTTTTATGGATCAGCATCGGTATGAACCACCTAAAGTAGGGATGTCCCCCAAAAACTTTTTTAAAGACAGAGTACGACTACCGATACTTAAAAAATTTTTTTTTTTAAAGGAAATCTGCAGTGAAATACACTTATTCCCTATCCTCAGGATAGGGGATAAGTGTCTGATCACGGCAGGGGGGGCTCTGCCGCGGCTCTCCCGTGCAGGAGGCGTGCCGGCCGACACGCCTCCTCTATGTATCTCTATGGGAGAGGCGGCGATGCAGCGTTTGTGCCTCCCCGCCTCTCCCATAGAGCTGTATGGAGGGGGGCGTGTCCGTCAAGCTCAATGAGCTCGACTCTACGCGCATTAGTCAATGCACAGCTCGGCAATGCCGGGACCCTTTTTGGGAGATCGCAGGGTGTCTGATCGCTGAGCCTCCCTGTGGATAGGGGATAAGTGTTTTTCGCTGCAGTTGTCCTTTTTAAAGGGGTACTCCACTGGAAAACATTTTTCTTTTAAATCAACTGGTGCCAGAAAGTTTAACAGATTACTTATATTAAAAAAAGCCTTTATCCTTCCAGTACTTATTAACTGCTTAATACTACAGAGAGAGTTCTTTTCTTTTTGAATTTCTTCTCTGTCTGACCACAGTGCTCTCTGCTGACACCTCTGTCCATGTCAGGAACTGTCCAGAGCAAGAAAGATTTGCTATGGGGGATTTGTTCCTGCTCTGGACAGTTCCTAAAATAAACAGAGATGTCAGCAGAGAGCACTGTGGTCAGACAGAAAGGAAATTCCCAAAGAAAATAACTTAAAGTAATTTACAAATCTGTTTAACTTTCTGGCACCAGTTGATTTAAAAGAAAATGTTTTCCACCGGAGTACAACTTTAAGTACTCGCCGATACCAATATTTTTTTGAAATGTCACTTGACAGTTTTTTTTTTTTTTTTTTTATAGGAAAAGGGGGTGTTTTCAGTTTTAGGGGAAGGGCTTATTTTATATAAAAAATAAAAATAAAAAATAAAACAATACAAGAGGCTGAGCTCTAAGTACTCGCACAAATGCCCAGTAGCCTAAAGTTTTTGTATTTTCTTTTTTTTAATTTTTTTTAAAGGAATTGTGCTGGCAGACTGATATGAATAAATGAAAACGTAATTAAAACTATATAATAGTTTATGCTCATCCTGGGCTAAGTAGTCATGTGGGCGGTCCTACTGAGTGAATGACAGATCTATATACACAGAGAGGTGTAGGACTGCCCACTTGACTACTTAGCCAAGAACAAGCAGAGATCTACGTGAATAAATGATCATGAAGCTATAAACTTTATACTGTATCAATCTGCTCAGCAAAAAGGAGGAAAAGTCTGCTCACCTCTCAATGCAAGTTGTAGCTGCCATGATTCCTGATTGTCCCAGGTGCTGTCAGGGCGTTGCTGTCGTGGACAAGGTACGTAGTAGAAAGAAGTAACTCACTTGGAGTGAAGATCTCTCAGCACTTCCAGACACATCAGTAGATATAAAACATCAAGCTTTTATTTTATCTTCTTAAAAAAAACATCAGGGTAGCAAATCATGTTAAAAACGTGGACCGACGCATTTCGGCTGTGTAGCCTTAAAAGCTTGTGTCTTAAGGCTACACAGTGAAATGCGTCAATCCATGTTTTTAACATTATTTGCTACTAGGGATCGACATAGTTTTTTATTTTTTTTTGTTTTTTTTTTTAGGGCCGATACCGATAATCTGTGACCTTTCAGGCCGATAGCCGATAATTTATACTGGAATATCGGTATAAGTTATTGGCTATTTCCCCCCACCCGGCCCTGCAGAAGCCACTGCAGATCAATGATTTAAAGCAGCCGCTTTTGCGGGGCCAGAGACCGCCGCCACCGCCCGCTTCTCTCCCCCTGCCTGTCCTGGGGTCCTCCCTAGTCCAACCACCGCTGCCCCATTGCCTCCCCCATCCCCGGTTTTATAATTACCTGCTACTTCTGGCTCCTGCGACGTCCTGAGCTGTCACTGTGCGCACTGACGGTGACGTCGCGTTGAGTACGTCACTCGTCATTGCGCAGTGCGCTGGACGTCGCAGGAGCCAGAAGTAGCATGGACCCCGGGCCCCGGGAACAGGTAATTATAAAACTGGGGATGGGGGAGGCAATGGGGCAGAGGCGGCGGTGGTCTCTGGCTTGGGAGGCGGGGCGGGGTTGCATTATCGGCAAGGTAATTGCCGATACCGATAATGTCCAAAATCGTGAATATCGGCCAAACCGATAATCGGTCGATCCCTATTTGCTACCCTGATTCTTTTTAAGAAGATAAAATAAAAGCTTGTGTTTTATATCTACTGATGTGTCTGGAAGTGCTGAGGGATCTTCACTCCAAGTAAGTTACTCCTTTCTACTATCCATCTGCTCAGCTCCTCCTGCTGTATAACTTTATCCCACTGGACTATGTTCAAAGTAGCGCCTACAGTCCTTCAGGTTTATCGTTCAGAGGTCGTTCTGTTCGCCAATTTTTGACTCTGTTATTTTCTTCAATTACTTGAATTTGGGGGAAATAAAAACCTAAATGGCTGCCGTACTGTTAGCCTTGCATTAAGAGAGAAGTTCTGTAATATATTTGACCCTTTCCCAGCAGAAGGAAATAATCTGCTTGCAGAACACGATTCTCCGAGTCCTTGGAAGCTTCCACTTAATGTAGATAAATGACAGCGGTGTGCGATCGTAAATCTCTGGGTCTGCACTGCGTCCATTTGGCCTGAGCCCAATTCATTGAGCAAGATGTAATCATCCGAGTGTTAATCTAGTTAATGCTCCGCCGCAGGGAACGCTGGGAGTCTGGAAACGTTATGACGGACAGTCATTTCTAAAATGGGAAATAAGAAAGGTCAGCGTCTTGGCGTTCCCACCCTGCTCTGCACTGCAGTCTGGTGTAATGCCTGGTGGAAATCTTTACCCGGACTATCAGTCTATTACCCATCGCCCTATCATATCATCGCCCTATCATAGCTCCCTTGGGTAATAAAATGACAGTATTAAGTGAAGCTGTAACTAAGATGAAGGTATATTGGTAAATTAAATGATGGGATAGAGGACTGGATTACATTATCAGCCTCCATATCCTCAATATGTTCAATAGGCCTTAGCTGTGGTTGGTATATTCCTTATGTATATAGCTTTTAGACAGGGTACTCCTCTGGGGAAAAAAAAATCTAAATCAACTGGTGCCAGAAAGTGAGACAGATTTGTAAATTACTTCTATTAAAAAATCTTAATCCTTCCAGTACTTATCAGCTGTTATATGCTCAACAGGAAGTTCTTTACTTTTTAGAATGTCCTTTCCGTCCGACCACAGTGCTCTCTGCTGACACCTCTGATCATTTTAGGAACTGTCCAGAGTAGAAGCAAATCCCCATAGCAAACCTCTCCTGCTCTAGACAGTTCCTGACATGGACAGAGGTGTCAGCAAAGAGCACTATGGTCAGACGGAAAGGAAATTAAAAAAGAAAATAACTTCCTGTGGAACATACAGCAGCTGATAAGTACGGGAAAGATTAAGATTTTTTTTACTAGAAGTAATTTACAAATCTGTTTAACTTTTTGGCACCAGTTGATTTAAAAAAATAAATAAATAAAGAGTTTTCCAGTGGAGTACCCCTTTAAAGCTGGCTTGCAATGAATTTGATTTGGGTGTTGTAGATCCAAGTTCCCAGTCTATGGTATATACCCAGGACCCTCGTAAGTTACGATCATACATTGCGCTGCCTATCAAACGCATGGCATGTACACAATCTGAATTTTTTATGGGCCATTTTGAAATGGATTTGAAGGGCCTTCATATTAGAAAACCCCCATAAATGACCCCATTATAGAAACTGCACCCCTCAAAGTATTCAAAATGACATTCAGAAAGTGTGTTAACCCTTTAGGTATTTCACAGGAATAGCAGCAAACTGAAGGAGACAATGCAAAATCTTCGTTTTTTTTTTACACTCTCATGTTCTTGTAGACTTTTTGCATTTTTACAAGGGGTAAAAGGAGAGAAATCGCCCTAAAATTTGTAACCCAATTTCTCTCGTGTGAGGAAATACCTCATGTGTATGTCAAGTGTTCTGCATGTGCACTACAAGGCTCCGAAGTGAAGGAGCGACAATGGGATTTTGGAGAGTGAGTTTTTCTGATATGGTTTTTGGGGGGCATGTCCCATTTAGGAAGCCCCTATGGTGTGGAGGGGTTTGCATAGGGTGCCTGCTGAATGATTTCAGCAGGCATCCTGGTCCGGTTGGTGTGCGGCAGGGACCAGAATTCCCACAGGCATACAGGTACGCCCTGGGTCCTTAACAGGTTAAAGGGTTATTTATCTTTTTAACAATATTTTTCATTTAAAATGATATAAAACTGTGCAGCACAACAAAACAATGCTTTCTCGTCCCATCCAGTTGGGATCCCCTCTACAAGCTATGATTGGCTCCTCAGTCTCTCTCTTTAAAAGTGGACAACACATGACTGCTGCAGCCAATCGGTGGCCTCATGGCATCACGGCTGCTGTCACTGAGCAGTGATGACAATAGTACAGAGTGTGACCTCTGAAGCCAATGATTGGTTGCAGTGGTCAAACATTGTCCCCTTGTCAAGAGAGACTAAGGCACGAACCGGTTCTTGTTCTGGGACTCACCATTATATTGGACTGAGGGGGGGGGGGGGGGGGGCACATACTGTTGCTTTGTTGTGTTCCTGCGTTTTAAGATAATGGGAGGGGGGGGGGGGGAACAGTGTGAATTTTTTGGGCCTATGATGTGCACCTTCCTTATTACCTTTTGTGTCTTTCAGCCTTTGGTGGTAAAACCAGACCAACTCATCAAACGTCGCGGTAAGCTCGGGCTTGTCGGTGTCAACTTGAATTTGGACCAAGTGAAGAGTTGGTTAAAGCCGCGGCTGGGACATGAAACCACTGTAAGTATCTGATGGTAACCCCGGCACAGAATCCTCTTCAGAATCCTATTACCTCCATATATTGTAAAGCTTACATTTCATCACAACTGATATACAAGCATTGAAATAATCAGATTTATTACTTGTTTACTGTGGAAAGACTAGGAGGGAGATTTATCAAAAGTTGACCACTTGCCCATAGCAACCAATCAGATCGCTTCTTTCATTTTACAGAGGCCTTTTTTAAAATAAAAGAAGCAATCTGATTGGTTGCTATGGGCAACTAAACAATTTTGCCTGTGTTTATGAACCCTTTGCTCCTGTCTTTTTCTGGGGGTCCTGACTAGAGTTGAGCGAACTTACAGTAAATTGGCTCATAGCGAACCTCGCAGCTCTGCTGTTGATTGCTTTAGTCTGCATGAAATTAGTTCAGCTTTCCAAGGGCTCCGTTTGCCTGGAAAAGGTGAATACAGATCTAGGAGACTTAAGACGGTCATCTCGGACTTTTCCAGGCAACCAGAGCCCTTGGAAAGCTGAACTAGTTTATGCAGACTAAAGTAATCAACAGCCGAGCTGCGAGGTTCGCTAAGAGCCAATTTACTGTAAGTTCGCTCAACTCTAGCCCTGACCTCTGGCTTATCTAGTCTATTGATTCTTTGGATCTGTGATTCTCTTGTTTAGTTCCCTCTTTTTGCCTTTTGGAAAGTCTTGCATTTCCTGTTGATTATATGGTGTTTTCTGCTCCTCTTACTTGTCCATAACTTGACCCTTTTTTTTTAATTTTTAATTTTATTTTTTTATCATTTTTGTTGCTTTTTCAACCTATATTACCAATATTATTAGCCATTTCATAGTATTCCAGTAAATGTGACTGATCAAAAAGGCTGGGGCTAGTGTGTACATTTGACTTCTGATTTCTACATAATTTCCCATAGTTATTCTTCAAGTTGCATTTTGGGGTATTTCCTATAAAATTATTTGCTAATTTGTTTGTCATTTTGGGTGAGTTCAGATTTAGTGGTCCCTAACTATGCGGCCATTTAAAAGGGAACCTGTTACAAAAAGGGAGCCTATTACTAAAAAAAGAACCTGTTACAAGCTGTCCGAACCACAAGTCACCAGAATGGTCACTTCTTCTCCCCAACAGCCTTGATAGGTTGTTGGGGTTCTTCCTGATGACTCGTGGTTTGGGCAGCATGAAAGTGATGACAGGTTCCCTTTTAAAAATAAAATTGACCCTGCTGATTAGCAGTAAACCACATGTTGAAAGGGGCTTGCGGTCGTGCTGCGTTCACTTTTCTGTGTTCATAAAAAACAATATGCTGCTGGGGCAGGGAAAAAAAATACTTACCTACCCCAGTCCCCTGCTTGGTCTAGTCTCCTGATCTTCTACCTTCTTCCTGCTTCTGAGAAGAGTGCTTGGTGCAGGACCTGGCATCTTAACCAATCGTTGAGCGTGTGACAGGACACCACTTCGGCCAGTGATTGGCTGAGCCAGTAGGTCCTGTTCCAGCTCGTCTCAAAAGCAGAAGATTAAAGGGGTATTATGCCCTCATCCCAAAGGATAGGGGATATGATGTCTGATTACGAGGGTCCAGCCGCTGGGACCCCCTGCAAGCTCCGTGCAACACCAGGCATTCTGTGTCGGGTGCTCCTCCAGTCTCGGAAACGCTGGATTTCCAGGACTAAAGATGTGATGTCATGCCACGCCCCCTTGTGACATCATGCCACCTCCATTCATGTCTATGGGAGGGGGCGTGACGTCCGTCACGCCCCCTCCCATAGACATGAAAGGAGGGGGCGTGGTGTGACATCACGAGGGGGCGTGCAGCAGTGGGACCCCCAGAATTAGACATCCTATCCCCTAACAAAAGATGTCTATGGGTGGAATACCCATTTAAGGGACTGTACAACATAGAACGGGAGCTGCAGGGGACCAGGACTAGGTAAGTATGTTATTTTTTTTCTTTTTTCTTTTTTTTTTCTTTTGGCTTGTGTGTTCCAATAATATAACACCCTTCCCCCAGCAGCATATTGATTTTTATCAAACACAGAATTACCTCTTTAAGTTCTTGTCTTCTTCCTTGCTGACTCTCGGTATGCAGTGTCTGTAAATATCTGGATCCAGCTGTTAAAATGTCCAATTAGTAGGATGTATTCCTGGTGAGGGAACGCGCTCTGCTCCTGAAGATTGATTGTCCGCCTGCTGTCAGGACGCCGGATCATCCAGGGCCAAAACAAACAAACAAGCGCCTGATTGACACTCTTAATAGCCGGGGGCGGAAGGGAATAACAAATCAATCATAATAGAAGAAAAATCTCTGCAAAGGTAGAGCCGCGATATAGTCCCCAGCAGCCGTTCTCATGTTCTGTATGCACAGTGTAAGGCTAGGTTCACGCTACCGCTATGCTCCGTCCCGTTACAGGGGTACTCCAGTGGAAATTGTGTTTTTTTTTTTTTTTTTTTTTTTTTGTTTTTTTATCAACTGGTGCCAGAAAGTTAAACAGATTTGTAAATTACTTCTATTTAAAAAAAATCTTAATCCTTCCAGCACTTCTCAGCTGCTGTATAATACAGAGGAAGTTCTTTTCTTTTTGAATTTCCTTTCTTTCTGACCACAGTGCTCTCTGCTGACACCTCTGTCCATGTCAGGAACTGTCCAGAGTAGGCGCAAATCCCCATAGCAAACCTCTCCTCCTCCGGACAGTTCCTAAAATGGACAGAGGTGTCAGCAGAGAGCACTGTGGTCAGACAGAAATTAAATTAAAAAAAAGAGCTTAGTAGTATACAGCAGCTGATAAGTACTGGAAGGATTAAGATTTTTAATTAAGTAATTTACAAATCTGTTTATCCTGACACCAGTTGATTAATAAAAAAAAACGAGCTTAAAGGGGTACTCCAGTGGAAAATGTATTTTTATTTTTTATTTTTTTATGTTTTCCACTGGAGTACCCCTTTTAAGCTCTTTTTTTTTTATTTATTTTAAATTTTTTGTGTTTGTGCTTAATGGACCCTGAATGGGTCGGAGCACAACAGGGACCAACGGGTCCTGACTGATCCCATTGACTTTGCATGGTTGATAGCAAGGAGACATTTAGTCATTTTTCCTCGCTAAACTCCCATCATTTTCCAATGCAATGGTCACTACTTCAGTATCCATGTAAATCACTAAAGAAATAATATGAGCAAATTAAAAACCTGAACGTATGTACAACACCCTCTGGTATTGTGTTTTGTTTCCAATGTTTTACGATGCCATGTTTTTACCTTTTCTTTGTGTCTTTCCCAGATTGCCAAAGCAAGGGGGATCCTCAAGAACTTCCTGATCGAGCCATTTGTTCCACATAAGCAGGTGCGTACCACAGATGGGGTCACATGGGGGCCCACGCTATATTTTTCCTTGTTGGGTTAAAGTGGGGTTTTGTGCTGTATTTGCATTGGAAGGATGTGTAGACATATAGGTCTGGTGGGTGCCACTGCCAACAGAGGCCAATGAACGCTCCTTTATAAAGCTGTGGCTGAACTTTTCCTTGGTGCCTGAAAATTAAACAGATTTGTAAATTACTTCTAATTAAAAAATCTTAATCCTTTCAGTACTTTTTAGCAGCTGTATGCTGCAGTGGAAAATCTTTTTTTTAATTTTATTTATTTTTTGTGTTGTCCACAGTGCTCTCTGCTGACACCTGATGCCCGTATCAGGAACTGTCCAGAGCAGGAGAAAATCCCCATTGCAAACCTATGCTGCTCTGGACAGTTCCTGACACGGACAGAGGTGTCAGCAGAGAGCACTGTGGACAAGACAAAAAAAAAGAAATTCAAAAAGTAAAGAACTTCCTCTGTAGCATACAGCTGCTAATAAGTACTAAAAGGATTAAGATTTTTTAAGTAGAAGTAATTTACAAATCTGTTTAACTTTCTGGCACCAGTTCATTTAAAAAAAAATATATATATATAGTTTTCCACCGGAGTACCCCTTTTTAACCTTTCGGAGTGTTCGGGGATTTATCAAAAACTGTTTCGCAATCTCACCCCAGTCCGGACCACATAAATGGGGGGGGGGGATACAAACATGTAGTATATGTTAATTAACAGCAGAAACAACATTCTGCTCGTATTTCCTACAACTTTCTGTAGTGTTGCTCATACTTCATTGTTTTTGGGGGCAGGAAGAGGAGTTCTATGTCTGCATCTATGCGGCCCGGGAGGGGGACTATGTGCTCTTCCATCATGAAGGAGGTGTGGACGTTGGGGATGTCGATGCCAAGGCGCAGAAGCTGCTGGTCGGTGTGGGGGAGCGCCTGACTGAACAAGATGTGAAGAATCACCTCCTCGTTCATGTAGCCCCGGACAGGAAAGAGTAAGTAAGAGAAGGCTAAGGGTAGCCATGTGTTCATTCTGTGTTTCCGGGACTGGAGATGTGACGTCACGGCCACGCCCCCTCCATTCATGTCTATGGAAGGGGGCGTGACTATGTCACGCCCCCTCCCATAGACGTGAATGGAGGGCGCATGGAGTGACATCACGAGGGGGTGTTGCGTTACATTACAGCCATCCGAACTCAGCGTTCCGAACATAGTATTCTATACAGAGATCACAGGGGGATCCCAGCGGCGGGCCCCCGCGCGATCAGACCTCTTATCACCAATCCTTTTGGATAGGGGAAAGATGTCTATGGCCGGAATACTCCTTTTAAGGGTGCGTTCACACGGCCGTCTGTACCCGTTTTTTATTTTTTTATTTTTATCCCTTTCGGTTCCGTTCTTGCAGGCTGTAAACGGATTAAAAAACAGTTTTAAAAAAATCCCATGTCAATGGGATTTTTTTTTCTTTTACAATCAGTTTACATCAGTTTTGTACTTGTCTGTGCTTGTTTCTGTTTTTTTTGACGGCAGAAAAAAAACGGCACATGCAGTATTTTTTCTTCCGTCAAAAAAAAAAAAAAGGGAAGGAAGAAAGGATACAGTAAATTTAACATTGAAGTCTATGAAAAAAACGGATGCAAACGGATGACATTAAAGGCTCATCCGTTTTTCCAATCTGTTTTTTGATCCGTTTTCACTTCTGAGCATGCTCAGAAGAAATTTTTTTTTTTTTTTTTTTTGGTTTATTAACTGAACAATAACGGATACAAACAGATACAAATGAATAACATCTGTGTGCATCCGTTTTTTATCTATTTATTTTTAAGTCCGTTTTTATTTTTGACGGGAAAAGAACGGGACGGGTCTAGACGGCCGCGTGAACGCAGCCTAAGCTGCTGGACTCCTCTTAAAGAACAAAGGATCAAGCAGCTGAAATCCAACATGCCCGATCCTTCTCTTCTCTGAAATCATCTGTTGGGGGAAAGTTAGAAGTACTCGTTCAAATTAGGGGGAGGTTTATCAAAACCTGTCCAGAGAAAAAGTTGCTATTTCAGAGGCCTTTTCAAAAATGAAAGAAGCGATCTGATTGGTTGCTATGGGCAACTCAGCAACTTTTCCTCTGGACGGGTTTTGATAAATCTCCCCCATACATCCCACGCAGAATGCTTGGATGTATAGGGAGAGGTATAAGCAGTAGAAAGAGAGAGGTGCTCGTGGATGTATAGGGAGAGGTATAAGCAGGAAAAAGAGAGAAGTGCTCATGGATGTATAGGGAGAGGTATAGGCAGTAGAAAGAGAGAAGTGCTCATGGATGTATAGGGAGAGGTATAAGCAGTAGATAGAGGGAAGTGCTCGTGGATGTATAGGGAGAGGTATAAGCAGTAGAAAGAGAGAAGTGCTCATGGATGTATAGGGAGAGGTTAGTAGTAGAGAGAGAAGTGCTCATGCCGCTGTACAGAACACTGGTGAGACCTCACTTGGAGTATTGTGCGCAGTACTGGAGGCCGTATCTCCAGAAGGATATAGATACTCTAGAGAGAGTTAAGAGAAGATACTAAACTAGTACATGGATTGCAGGATAAAACTTACCAGGAAAGGTTAAAGGACCTTAACAACATGTATAGAAGAAAGAAGAGACAGAGGGATATGATAGAGACTTTTAAATACATAAAGGGAATCAACACGGTAAAGGAGGAGAAGATATATAAAAGAAGAAAAACTACAATAAGAGGACATAGTGTTATATATAGAGGACATAGTTTTAAATTAGAGGGGTAAAGGTTTCTGCAGTGATATCAGGAAGTAGTGGATGCATGAAATAGTCTTCCTGCAGAAGTGGCCGCTGCAACTACAGTGAAGGAGTTTAAACATGCATGGGATAAGCATAAGGCTATCCTTCATATAAGATAGGGATAGGCATAAGGCTATCCTTCATATAAGATAGGGATAGGCATAAGGCTATCCTTCATATAAGATAGGGATAGGCATAAGGCTATCCTTCATATAAGATAGGGATAGGCATAAGGCTATCCTTCATATAAGATAGGGATAGGCATAAGGCTATCCTTCATATAAGATAGGGATAGGCATAAGGCTATCCTTCATATAAGATAGAGATAGGAATAAGGCTATCCTTCATATAAGATAGGGATAGGCATAAGGCTATCCTTCATATAAGATAGGGATAGGTATAAGGCTATCCTTCATATAAGATAGGGATAAGGCTATCCTTCATATAAGATAGGGATAGGTATAAGGCTATTCTTCATATAAGATAGGGATAGGTATAAGGCTATCCTTCAGATAAGATAGGTATAAGTCTACCCTTCATATAAGATAGGGATAGGCATAAGGCTATCCTTCAGATAACATAGGTATAAGGCTATCCTTCATATAAGATAGGGATAGGTATAAGGCTATCCTTCAGATAAGATAGGTATAAGTCTACCCTTCATATAAGATAGGGATAGGCATAAGGCTATCCTTCAGATAACATAGGTATAAGGCTATCCTTCATATAAGATAGGGCCAGGGACTATTGATAGGTTCTTATCTGCCGGCACATTCTATGTTTCTATTTATTACTGTTGTAACTTGTTCAGTACACGATGGTCATTTTTTACGCTTTACTACATCTGGCCTGAGTGCTTTAGATTTGCTCCAGATTGTGATGACAAGTCTGTATCGTGGATTATGGCGCTGTATTGTGTATTATGGTGCTGTATTGTGTATTATAGTGCTGTATTGTGTATTATAGTGCTGTATTGTGTATTATAGTGCTGTATTGTGTATTATAGTGCTGTATTGTGTATTATAGTGCTGTATTGTGGATTATAGTGCTGTATTGTGTATTATTATGGTGCTGTATTGTGTATTATTATGGTGCTGTATTGTGTATTATTATGGTGCTGTATTGTGTATTATTATGGTGCTGTATTGTGTGTGGATTATGGTGCTGTATTGTGTGTGGATTATGGTGCTGTATTGTGGATTATGGTGCTGTATTGTGGATTATGGTGCTGTATTGTGGATTATGGTGCTGTATTGTGGATTATGGTGCTGTATTGTGGATTATGGTGCTGTATTGTGGATTATTATAGTGTTGTATTGTGGATTATTATAGTGTTGTATTGTGGATTATTATGGTGCTGTATTGTGTATTATAGTGCTGTATTGTGTATTATAGTGCTGTATTGTGTATTATAATGCTGTATTGTGTATTATAGTGCTGTATTGTGTATTATAGTGCTGTATTGTGTATTATAGTGCTGTATTGTGGATTATGGTGCTGTATTGTGTATTATTATGGTGCTGTATTGTGTGTGTATTATGGTGCTGTATTGTGGATTATGGTGCTGTATTGTGGATTATGGTGCTGTATTGTGGATTATGGTGCTGTATTGTGGATTATGGTGCTGTATTGTGGATTATGGTGCTGTATTGTGGATTATGGTGCTGTATTGTGGATTATTATGGTGCTGTATTGTGGATTATAGTGTTGTATTGTGGATTATAGTGCTGTATTGTTCCTTAGGCTGTAATGGATTTCTTGAGATGGCGCAGTTTATGTGGAGGTGTAATGGATTCTTATCCCTCCGGTGTTCATTTTGTGCCTCTTAATCTGCATGCGTCTATTTTGTAGAATATATCCGGATACCTGGATGATGGTTAGATTCCTGTAAAGGGTTACTCCCATCTTATAAAGTGATTGCACGTCCATAGGTTATGGGATCACTTTATGATTGAGGGTCTAACCTAATTTGCCTGATTGAAGAGGTCACAGTGACGATTTAGCACTAGGCCCCACATCCGTAGAAGCATAGATAATGGTTGTAGCCCCTTGATTTTTGGGAATTGGAGGTCCAAAGCATGATATTAGTTTTGTCATCATGGAGGAGTCCCTATGTCATGTACAATTCTGTGTTTGTAATATCTGTACACCCCCCCCCCCCAATTTAGAGGGGTGCTCCAGTGGAAATTTTATCAGCTTCCGTATGCTCCACAGGAAGTTGTGTAGTTTTTTCCAGTCTGACCACAGTGCTCTCTGCTGACACCTCTGTCCATGTCAGGAACTGTCCAGAGCAGGATATGTTTGCTATGGGGATTATCTCCTTCTCTGGACAGTTCCTGACCTGGGCAGAGGGCAGCAGAGAGCACTGTGGTCAGACAGAAAAGAACTACACAACTTCCTGTGGAGCATACAGCAACTGATAAGTACCATAAGGATTAAGATTTTTCAATAGAAGTAATTTACAAATCTGTTTAAGTTTCTGGTACCAGTTGATTTTAAAAAATAATTTATAAAAAAATATTCCACCCGAGTACCCCTTTAAGGGCAGTTATGACTGGTTACAATCTGTTTCACTTCCTCTTAGAGATCACAGACGTGCCCATTGTTTGCTATGGGTTAGTGTTACTCCAGCTGTAATTTCTCTGTTCTACACTGCAGGGTCCTCGCAAGCTTTGTCACTGGACTCTTTAACTTGTATGACGACCTTTACTTCACTTACCTGGAGATCAATCCCTTAGGTAAGTCCAGTCCTCCATTTGGAGGTCACATAATGGGCCCAGCCCCGGCCTATAGATGCCAGGTGATCTATATACATTTCAGCTTGTTTCTTCATTTCCATTCTCCAGTGGTAACAAAGGATGGCGTGTATGTGCTGGATATGGCGGCCAAGATCGATGCCACCGCCGACTATCTCTGCAAAGCTAAATGGGGAGAAGTGGACTTTCCACCACCGTTTGGCAGAGAAGCTTATCCAGAGGTAAAAACCTAAGTGCTCGTGAGCGCCTCCTTTCTTTCATTAATTGTTTGTCTGAGATTTCAGATTTGTTATCTATGCATGTATTTGATTCTGTATTTCTGGCATAGCCATCTCTTCTGTTCTAGTAAACCAAAGCATCTTCAGACATTCTTCAAATAATCAATTTTTATAAGAAGGGACCCCCCCCCCCCCCCCACCAGGTCCCTCAAAAAAGGGACATGGCTTCTAGAATGCCCAGTTGAAATGTGTAACTACAGTACAATTGTGGCATGCGGCAGCTCGTTTCTATGCCAGTCCATTGATTTCAATGGACTCAATGTAGTATAATAGGAAATAAAGGTTACCTTTCATCAAAAAAACTTTTGATATATTATAGATTAATGTATGCAGAATAACTTTCCAATAGTCCTTTTTTTTTTATAGATTTCAGACTCATGCTGGAGTCCTAAATCTCAGATTGCAGCCAGGACACAGACAAACTCCCTGGCAGGGAGCAGTGCTGAGCTTGTCTGTGTCCCGGCTGCAGTCTGAGATTTAGGACTCCAGCATGAGTCTGAAATCTATAATAAGGGCTTGCGGCCAGGACTGGTAGGGAGACCCCTAGCGGTAATTTTAAACATGCTATTGGAAAGTTATTCTACATACATTAATCTATAATATATCAAAAGTTTTTTTTTGTTTTTTTTTATGAAAGGTACCCTTTAACCTAATTCTGTCACTTAGTGCATACTGCATTTTTTTTTATAATTTTTTTTTTTTTTTTTTTGTGGTACTCAGTAGTGCGGCACCTGCTCTTTTAGGGTCCCACAGAGAACTGTTTATTCTTAGAAATGGACCAAGTGTAACAATTGGTCATCTATTGGGTCCATTGAAATGAAGGGACCTGAGCCGGTATAAATCAATATACCGTTTTGGTGATGTATTCCACAACTGTACTGTAGTTTCTGACATGAATGCACTATTGCTGTTTCTTTTTTGTTTTTTAATTAAGTTTTTTGATTCATCGGGGTCTGGGTGCTAATACCCCCACCGAGCGCTAGAAAGAACACAGTTAAAGGGATACTCGGCCCCTAGACATGTAATCCCCCTATCCAAAGGATAGGGGATAAGATGTCTGATCGCGGGGGTCCTGCAGCTGGGACCCCCGCGATCTATGTGCAGTACCCGGCGTTCATTTAGAACGCTGGGTGCGGGGGTCGTGAAGTCACGCCACCTCAGTGCAAGTCTATGGGAGTCTATAGACTTGCATTTAGGGGGCGTGGTGGGACATCACGAGGGGCGTGGCCATGACATCATGAACCTCGCCGCCCGCACCCAGCGCTCTGAACTTAAAGGGGGGTACTCTGCTGCTCAGCGTTTGGAACAAACTTCTGAACGCTGGAGTCGGCGCTGGGAGCTTGTGATGTCATAGCCACGCCCCATCATGATGCATTGAGGGGGCGGGGCATCATGATGGGGTGTGGCTATGACATCACAAGCTCCCGACTCCAGCGTTCCGAACTGTTTGTTCCAAACGCTCAGCAGCAGAGTACCCCTTTACGCCCTCATATATGGGCGTATCTCCTCTATTCAGGAGATAGGTTCTCTATAAAAATATCTATGGGTCCCGAGTAAAACGTACTTAGCTGAGCGCTTCTCCCTGTATATTCCAGTGATCGGTGGGGGCCTCAGCACCCAGACCACGACAGATCAAAACTTGTCAAATGTTAATTTTTTTTCATGACCGTTACGCTCAAAAATAGTACATTGAAGACAATTTGTTCATCAGACTGTGATCAATGGACCAAGACCTAAAGGAAATAGTAGCATTACTTGGTAATGGAACAAGTCCTACGAAAAACTGAAAACGGGTGATGTTTGTGTCCCCATCAATCTGCAGTAAAATGTGTTGTCATCAGGATTACATACTGGAAGAAGAAAATGTTCCGCCTGAATTCATAAAGCATTTTTATGAATTACGGATTGTGTCCCTGCAGTCATTCCATTAGCTTGAGATTCTGTAGCGATGCCAGAAGGCCGCGTATCTCCAGCCCCCACCGCACCGGCTTAACTCAATTTCCTTGTTTTAATAAATCAGTCTTAAGAGTGCCTCTCCTCAAGGTCGCCTCAAGGTGGTTTAAGGCTGAATGACTTGCAGATGGCACAAAGAAAACATAACCTATTGTTAACAATTATGTCAATTAGTTTTCCTATTTATAGGGCTACGGATTCGAGATATAAACCCCTCCATCCCCACAATGTAGTGTTCTGAACTAGAATGCAATATACTTGTGTTATACACTGTATGGACAAAAGTTTAGGGTCCCCTCTTAAACTATGAATTCAGGGGTTTCCCTTAGTCCCATTGCCACAGGTTTATAATCTAGAACAGTGGTCTTCAACCTGCGGACCTCCCTGATGTTGCAAAACTACAACTCCCAGCATGCCCGGACAGCCAACAGCTGAGCAGCGGAGTACTCCTTTAAGAATTTTGAAGGGACTGGTGGGCTACCTTATGTGTGTAAAAAATGTTGTTTTTATCACGTTTTGCCCTTGCTTTCCCATATGATGCCATATCCCCTGTATCTGTGGTAGACAATACTGCACTCTGTAATATATGGTCCTCTACATATAAACCTACAGTTTGGTTGTATCAGACTTTTCCTTTTCCTGACAGGAAGCCTATATTGCGGACTTGGATGCCAAGAGTGGAGCAAGTCTGAAACTTACCATTCTGAACCCACGAGGCAGGATCTGGACCATGGTTGCCGGCGGAGGAGCCTCTGTTGTGTACAGGTAACAGGGCAGCTACATTAACAATTCTAGTGATGGAACACATGGATTCATGGAAATTTGTAGCAAAACTGCCTCCATTTTTAATTATTTTTTTAAATGGGCACTATCATCAAAAGTTATTTTTGCTATTGAACTCCTTCATTGTAAATAAAAAAAAACTTTCTAATGCAGCTTTAGCCAATCATAGATCATCTCACACTGAACTGCTCTGGGCTGTGTGTAGCAGAGTGAGGGAGGAAGTTCTCCCCTGTATGGCTTCAGATGATGTCATGCCTGCTGGGGAACACCCCTTCCCAGTCTGTGAATCTGACTGAGCAGAAACTACAGAGCAATATCAAGGTAGAAAACAAAAAAATAATAAAAATAAAGGCAGGGGGTGGTTTATCATGATGGGGGCAGTGACCTGGGAGGATTATAACATTTAACAAGTTAATGAGAGGGACTCTTTAACAATGTTGTGGGGGATGATTCTCACGTGTTGTTTTATGGCAATCGGAGTAATCCAAAGTTAGTAGTCTGGAGTTTATCTATTATGACCACAAATATTGAGGCTCTTTTCAAAAATACTTATAAAAAAAAAAAACACAAAAAAAACGAAATGTTTACAGAACATTCTACATGAAAATAAAATGGCCATTACAGTAAGTACTCCTTTAAAGACAGAAAACCAGGGCTCAAGTCCTGCAGGAACGCATGGAAACAGAGTTCCTGCACTTTGTCCATAGCAGGAACATTATTCCCATTAGCAGGAGTCCATCAGGACCAATGATCAGCACTTGAGTGGAAATCTTGGGTGAGTTCCCACACTTATTTTTTCCCAGGACTTGACCCCTGCAGAAAACTATTTGGTATTCACGATGTCTTTTCTGTCTTCCAGCGACACCATCTGTGACCTTGGTGGGGTGGATGAGCTAGCAAATTATGGGGAGTATTCTGGAGCCCCAAGTGAGCAGCAGACCTATGACTACGCCAAGACCATCCTGTCTCTTATGACTAGAGAAAAACATCCTGATGGTAAGAGTCCATCTATTGAGAGATCCGTGTAGATTGGTTTTTAAAGGGGTATTCCGGGCAAAAACATTTTATCATAAGACATAAGATGTCTGATCGCGGGGGGGTGGGGGGCATTGGGGGGGGGGGAGGCGGGGCCCGCTACTGAGACACCCCCCGCGATCTCCCTGCAGCACCCGCATTTGATGTTTCTGCTGAATCTCTCCAGTTTCGGAGACCTCCGGCACTGGGGACGTGACGTCACGCCACGCCCCCTCCATTCATGTCTTTGGTTGGGATACACTGTCTTTACATAGGTTAGCCCCTAGTGGTAGGCAGGTCCTCCCTTTTATATAGTAAGTAGCCAAGTTTGAGTAGATAAGTCACTGCTACTTACATCTCCCTGTTCCCTGCAGAGGTGCGCGCGGTGAGTGATGTCATCGCAAGTGCCGCGCAGGACGTCAGCGTCCCGGCATCCTGTGCGGCACATGCGATGACGTCACTCACCGTGCGCACCTCCGCCAGGAAGGCTCGCTATAGGCTTCAGCATATACAGCTGCGGTCTATAGCAGTTTAGTGACGGGGCAGGATAGTCTTGCCCCGTCATATGTGAATTCTTCCGGCATTTAGCGCTGCTTGCCCGAAGCAGGGGCTAAATGCCTGAAGAAATCACCTGACCGGCGCCCGGAACTGCATATGTCGGGCGATACAATTCCCACATCCCTGATGTGGTAAGGGGTCTCAACACCTGGACCCCCCACAATCACAACTGCTGACACATCAGTTTAGTTGTTTAGGGACACCTCTTGGACATAGAAATATTTTACCAAAAGTTTGGGAGTCGGTAATAGATTTTTCGATTTCTCTTCCATTCATACTGTTTGTGTGATGTCTTTGTGTAGGTAAAATCCTTATCATCGGGGGCAGTATTGCCAATTTTACCAACGTCGCTGCAACTTTTAAGGTGAGTTTTCCAAATGTCGTACACAGAAGAGATCGTATCAGATGGATCTTGATTCAGGTTTTACACTTTTTTTTTTTTTTTTTTGGCCGCAGGGTATTGTCCGAGCCATTAAAGACTTCCAGGGACCATTGAAGGAACATGAAGTTATGATATTTGTGAGACGAGGTGGACCAAACTACCAGGAGGGACTCCGTGTGATGGGTGAAGTAGGTGAGTAGCAGAACGAGCGATAAAGGTTACAGGTGTCTTAGATATGTGTCCCCCCCCCCCCCCCCCCAATTGGTAGGAAGGGTGGGCTCCCCCAGTAGGCAGACAGAACCCCAGATAGATATGTCCCCCATTAGGTAGAGCTCCCCCATATTTAGACAGGTCCGCAGATAGATATCACCCCCATCAAGTAGGGCTCCCCAGTAGGTAGTCAGACCCCAGATAGATATGACCTCCATCAGGCAGGGCACCCCAATAGGTAGTCTGACCCCCAGATAGATATGACCCCCATCAGGTAGGTAGGGCACCCCAATAGATAGTAAGACCCCCAGATAGATATGACAGCCATTCGGTAGGGCTCCCCAGTAGGTACACAGGCCCCAGATAGATATGAAACTTCATCAGGTAGGGCTCCCCAATAGGTAGACAGGCCCCAGATAGATATGATCCCCATCACTGATGGGAGTCATATCTATCTGGGGGCCTGTCTACCTACTGGGGAGCCCTACCTGATGATTAGGAAGGTCTTCCCAGTAGGTAGAAAGGCCCCTCTATAGATATAACTCCCGGCAGTTAGGGCTCCTATTTAAACAATGATACCACGTAAGTCAGTGTTCTTCAGCCAGGTTGCCTCCAGCTGTTGCAAAACTACAACTCCCAGCAACAATTGGGGATTAATGTGCTGTATGAAAGACTTGTCAATCTCTTCTTGACGTCTTTTTTATTTTTTGAAGGTAAGACAACTGGAATTCCAATTCATGTGTTTGGTACTGAAACACACATGACAGCAATTGTGGGAATGGCACTGGGCCACAGACCAATTCCAAACCAGCCTCCTACTGCTGCCCATACGGCCAATTTCCTCCTGAATGCCAGTGGCAGCTCCTCAGTAAGTCGGCGATCTCCTAAACCATAAACAGGGGCATTTCAGTTTGTTTTTTTTAAAGGGGTTATCCAGGAAAAAACTTTTTTTTAATATATCAACTTGCTCCAGAAAGTTAAACAGACTTGTAAATTACTTCTATTAGAAAAGAACAACTCAACTTCAGCAGCTCATAAGTACTGAAAGGATTAAGATTTTTTTTTAAGTGCTTTCTGATGACACTTGTCTTGGGAACTGTCCAGAGTAGAAGCAAATCCCCATAGCAAACCTCTTCTACTCTGTGCAGTTCCAGAGACAAGCAGAGGTGTCAGCAGAGAGCACTGTTGCCAGACAGAAAAGAACAACTCAACTTCTATTTTTTTTAATAGAAGTAATTTACAAATCTGCTTAACTTTCTGGAGCCAGTTGATAATAAAAAAAGTTATTTTTTCCTGGAACACCACTTTTAACTTTTCAGTATCGTGCCCCTGATGCAAAGTTACGTTTTAAAATACATTTACTTGTGTACCTGTATGGGGTGGATCAACCCCTTTTTTTTTGTGTTTTCATGGAACCTGGGACCCTCCATGATCTCCTGAACGGGGCCCTGGCAGTCTCCCGGAAGCAGCCGTTCCGACCCACCTCCGTGGCTGACCCCCCCCCCCATGTGTATCTCTATGGGAAACATGGAGGGGTTGTGTCGGCCGGTGCTCTGTGCAGGGGTCAGCATGCCCCCTTCCAGCAGACTGCCGGGCCCCTTTTTTGTATACCTTAATAGAGAATCTTAAAGGAGTTCTGTAGTGAAAGATAACTTATCCCCTATCCTTCGGATAGGGGATAAGTTATCTTTCCCTACAGAACTCCTTTTAAAGGGGTACTCCGGTGGAAACTTTTTTTTTTTTTTTTAAATCAACTGGTGCCAGAAAGTTAAACAGATTTGTAAATTACTTCTTTTAAAAAAAATCTTAATCCTTCCAGTACTTATTAGCTGCTGAATACTACAGAGGAAATGGTTTTCTTTTTGAAACACAGTGCTCTCTGCTGAATCATGAGCACAGTGCTCTCTGCTGACATCTCTGTCCATTTTAGGAACTGTCCAGAAGCAGCATATGTTTTCTATGGGGATTTTCTCCTACTCTGGACAGTTCTTAAAATGGACAGAGATGTCAGCAGAGAGCACTGTGGTCATGATGTCAGCAGAGAGCTCTGTGTTCCAAAAAGAAAAGAATTTCCTCTATAGTATTCAGCAGCTAATAAGTACTGAAAGGATTAAGATTTTTTAATAGAAGTCATTTGAAATCTGTTTAACTTTCTGGCACCAGAGTTGATTAAAAAAAAAAAAATAAATTATAATAATAATAAATAAATAAATAAATTTCCCCCTCAGTGACCCTTTTTAAGATTCTCGAATAACGTATACAAAAAGGGTTTTCTATGTAGACAAACTCCTTTAATTTTCTTTCTTTACTAATTTGGGAGAATACATTAATTACTTTACTGTATCTGATAGATAATGTTTCTATAACCGGATTTACTTTTCTGCAGACCCCTGCACCCAGCAGAACCGCATCCTTCTCAGAATCCCGCCAGGAAGACATCACTCCGGCAAAAAAGCCAAAGCCGACTATACCCAACGGTAATGACATTTTCTCCCATTAGACCTTTAGCTACGTCTTTATTATGTACATGTGACATATGCAATAAAGCGGTGAAATGCGAAACTTACAAGGTCACAGGTCACATCTGTCTGAAGCCCTAGGCCAGGCCAAGGTTTACATTTCCTTGTTTTTTCATTCTTGAGCGCAGTTACTCAATATCCAACACTCCCTCACCGGGTCTTCATTTTTGTCTTTTCTGCCCATTTCTCAGGCCGCTATAAAAGCGATCCTTCCAAAGAATCCGTTTTTTTAAAGGCCGCAACATAAACATTAAAGTGTTTAATTATTTCAGAAAACTTTTTATCGCCCACAGAAGCGTGCGGCTGAGCGCCGTTCCTTCCTGCTGTCTTGTTCTTACTTGCTCTGTTGAATTTCCATGGAGCCCATCTTCAGTGAGCGTCAAAACAGCAGCGAGGAACTGTACTCGCCGAGCGCGTTTTCCTGCCGCTTTCACCATCGTTGGGGATCTCGGCACCCAGACCCCGACCAAGAAAACTTTTAACATGTCCCTAATGTGAACCAAAATCTCTTTGAAATGACACCTTAAAGGGGTACTCCGCTGCTCAGCGTTTGGAACAAACTGTTTCGAACGCTGGAGCCGGCGCCGTGAGCTTGTGATGTCATAGCCCCGCCTCCTCAATGCAAGTCTATGGGAGGGGGCGTGACGTCCGTCACGCCCCCTCCCATAGACTTGCATTGAGGAGGCGGGGCTATGACGTTACGAGCTCCCGGCGCCGGCTTCAGCGTTCGGAACAGTTAGTTCCAAATGCTGAGCAGCAGAGTACCCCTTTAAGTTTTGCACCTTAAGGGTCTATTCACACGTTCAGTATTCTGCGCAGGATTTCAAGTCATTCAGTTTACATTGAAATCTGCATCAGAAAATCCTGCGCATCAAATCTGCGCAGAATACTGTACGTGTGAATAGACCCTTAGGGTACATTCACATTTACAGTATCCTGCGCATATTTGATGCTGCCGATTTTAAACAAAATGATAGAACACCGCATCAGATCGTCAGTTTAAAATATGCAGATACTGTATCTGTGAACACACCCTTAAGAACAAACTTTAAGACCCTGTAGAAGGCTGCGTTCACACAGTGCTTTTTGGTGTGTTGATAACATGGACTCACTCTTTTGATTGATGGACTCCCATATCTGTGAAAGGGGTACTCCGCCCCTTGACATCTTATCCCCTATCCAAGGAATAGGGGATAAGATGTCTAATCTCCCTGCTGGACCCGACGTTCGTTTAGAGCGTCGGGTGCAGCACCGGAGGCTCGTGATATCACGTCTCGCTCGTAACGTCATGGCCACGGCCCCTTAATGCAAGTCTATGGGAGGGGGCGTGACGGGGGGTTGGAGTACATTGCACCCCCCACCCCTCTCCATTCTTTTCATGTTCATTCTTTTGGCGGAATCCGCAAGCAAAGTCCCATTAACCAATACGATTTTGAATTTCAACACTTTTTATTCTGGCAGAGAATTCTGCACAAAGTGCCGCAGATCCACAAATGCGCAAATTCCGTAAAGAATTTCTTCATTGTGAACATACTCTAAAACGTAAAAAAAAATCTCCTGGAATACCCCTTTATTAAATTCACTTTCTTCCATGGCAGACCTAGGAGCCTAGGGTAGACCCAAGGCTGTCATGGTAACCCGTCGGCACTCTACGATCAGGTCACAGGGTACCGATAAGCTGACAGTGATAAAATGACTGACCCTAGCTGCTGCATGTGCTATTGGCCGTGGCATCTAAGGGGTTAAACAGCTGGTAATCTGCGATCCTTGCCGCTGCCAATTATTATTTTTTTTTTGTTGAATTGAAAAACCAAGTATGTAAGAAATAATAGGTGCACAGTTATGGTTCTGTTCTGTAATAGACCATTATATCAGCAGTGAAGGTTATACAGTGATCCCTCAAGTTACAATATTAATTGGTTCCAGGATGACCATTGTATGTTGAGACCAGAACTCTATGGAAACCTGGTAATTGGTTCTGAAGCCACCAAAATGTCATCCAAAAATTGGAAAAAGTGAGGATTAAAGAAAAATAAGTAGATAACTAATATAGATAAAGCAAATCCTTATATATAAAAGAAATAAAGATCTGCTGGAAGCTGTAATCACTGTTTATGTAGAGGACAGGAGCTTCTTCAGGGTCCTGTACAGTACACAGTGTCCTAAAAATGTAGCCGCCCTCACCTGGTGTCCAAAGGAGCAGCTAATCCTGGTACAGGTAAAGAGTACAGAACATGTAATACCTCCCTGTACTGTAGGGGGCGCTACTAGACACCAGCCAGTACATACACTTCAGTAATACAGGTAAAGAGTACAGAACATGTAATACCTCCCTGTACTGTAGGGGGCGCTACCAGACACCAGTCAGTGCATGCACTTCAGTAATACAGGTGTTTCACCAGTGAATGCCCATTCTGATTGGTCGGTTCTTCCAGCCAGTGACACTTTTCACAGATCTGGACTGTCCATAGCATTGTATGTTGAGTCTGGTTTCAAGTTACAATGGTCCAGAAAAGACCAATGTATGTTGAAACTATTGTATGCTGAGGCCATTGTAAGTTGAGGGATCACTGTACAGCCAACAGTGGGGAATGTATAGAATGGGCATCCTTAAAGCGGCCATTACAGGCATGCACCCTAACTTTCTCATTTTAACAGATACAGCGGCTGTACACGGACCAGCTAAAGGTAGGCTAGCAGCTGAGAGCTGGGTGTTGGTTGTACTGTCTCGGTCTGCAGTGTGGTGTTACAACCTAGTGTGTGTATTCTGCTGCCCTTCCCTTCTCATCTATTACTCTTCGCAAAACATGGCTCAGAACCAAGCCGAACCTGTGTAAATACATGGGGTGCATCTCATTCCTCCCTCCAGCAGACCTGGTTCTGCAGTACAGCTCTTGCGTTCGGTCACGCATATATTCATTCTACATCAGTGGTCTCAAAATTGTGGCCCTCCAGATGTTGCAAAACTTCAACTTCCAGCATGCCCGGACAGCCAACGGCTGTCCGGGCATGCTGGAAGCTGAAGTTTTGCAACATCTGAAGGATTTGAACCTGGGTCTCCATTATGCAAGGAAGAGCACATTACCCCTGAGCGATCATGCTGCCTGTAGGAGGTTGTACAGGCAGCATGATAGCTCAGTGGTTATGTGCTCTGTCTTAGAGGATTTGAACCTGGGTCTCGATTATGTAAGGCAGAGCACATAACCCCTGAGTGGAGATGAGCGAACTTACAGTAAATTCGATTCGTCACGAACTTCTCGGCTCGGCAGTTGATGACTTATCCTGCGTAAATTAGTACAGCTTTCAGGTGCTCCGGTGGGCTGGAAAAGGTGGATACATTCCTTGTAAAGAGTCTCCTTGGACTGTATCCACCTTTTCCAGCCCACCGGAGCACCTGAAAGCTGAACTAATTTATGCAGGAAAAGACATCAACTGCCGAGCCGAGAAGTTTGTGACGAATCGAATTTACTGTAAGTTCGCTCATCTCTACCCCTGAGCTATAATGCTGCCTGTACAACTTCTTAGAGGATTCAAGGCTGGATCTCCATTATATAAGGAAGAGCACATTACCCCTGAGCTATCATGCTGCCTGTAAGATGCTGCCTGTAAGATGCTGCCTGTAAGTTGTTGTACAGGCAGCATGATAGCTCACTGGTTATGTGCTCTGCCTTACACACTGGAGACCCAGGTTCAAATCCTCTAAGGCAGAGCACATAACCCCTGAGCTATCATGCTGCCTGTACAACTTCTTAAAAGATTTGAACCTGGGTCTCCATTAGGTAAGGAAGAGCATATTACCCCCTGAGCTATCATGCTGCCTGTACAACTTCTTACAGGCAGCATGATAGCTCAATTGTTATGTGCTCTGCCTTAGAGGATTTGAACCTGGGTCTCCATTATGTAAGGCAGAGCACATAACCTCGAGCTATCATGCTGCCTGTACAACTTCTTACAGGCAGCATGATAGCTCGGGGGGTAATGTGCTCTTCCTTACCTAATGGAGACCCAGGTTCAAATCTTTTAAGAAGTTGTACAGGCAGCATGATAGCTCAGTGGTTATGTGCTCTGCCTTGGAGGATTTGAACCTGGGTCTCCATTATATAAGGAAGAGCACATAACCGCTGAGCTATAATGCTGCCTGTAAGAAGTTGTACGAGCAGCATGATAGATAGCTCAGCGGTTATGTGCTCTGCCTTACACACTGGAGACCCAGGTTCAAATCCTCCAAGGCAGAGCACATAACCACTGAGCTATCATGCTGCCTGTACAACTTCTTAAAAGATTTGAACCTGGGTCTCCATTAGGTAAGGAAGAGCACATTACCCCCCGAGCTATCATGCTGCCTGTAAGAAGTTGTACAGGCAGCATGATAGCTCACTGGTTATGTGCTTTGCCTTACATAATGGAAACCCAGGTTCAAATCCTCTAAGGCAGAGCACATAACAATTGAGCTATCATGCTGCCTGTAAGAAGCTGTACAGGCAGCATGATAGCTCAGGGGGTAATGTGCTCTTCCTTACCTAATGGAGACCCAGGTTCAAATCTTTTAAGAAGTTGTACAGTGCTCGCAGACTTCAGGGGTTATGTGCTCTTCCTCAAATCCTCTAAGATTCATTTGACTTTCACCTGTAGAACAATTCCTACACAGTTTGGCAACATCTGGAGGGCCACAGTTTGAGACCACTATTCTACATGGTATGGTGTATAATGTGCGTTACTAAGCTCCTCCTATTGCTTGGCTAGAAAAGCAGGGTCTGCTCTCGATCTCATCTATTGGCATGACTCCCTGTACACTACTCTTCTGGCTGTGGTTTTCTGTACTTACACTATATCGACATGGAAACGTGGCTCCTCCATATGTCATTCAGCAGTAATGGAGCATTTGGCCATTTAAGAAAGCTTGGTATCCCAAGATATATCCGAAATAAACCACCTGCCACAGTAGAAAACACGTAAATTAGAGACGTTTGAATTGGCCAAGATGGGATCAGACCATTCACAATAGGGGACACCAGCATATGAATTAGGCTACGTTCACACTGCGGAATCGCCGCTCGCTGAATTCAGCGAGCGGAGATTGCGTCTGGCGGCCGACGCTGAAAATACTTCGTCGGTTGGACCGCGGGGCACTGCGCCGTCACCATTGACTGCTATGCGGTCCTCGCAGACTTCCGCGCAAAGAATGAACATGTTCTTTCTTTGTGTAGAACAATTTCCGCCGCTGAAATTCCGCAGTGTGAACGGGTCTCGCGGAAGACCCATTCACACTGATGGTAAGGTTCACTGCGCAGAATTCCGTAGGAATCCCGCAGTGTGAACATACCCTAAGATGGAATCATACCATTCACAGTAAGGGACATCAGTATATAGATGGTTTAGGCGTTCACAATAGGTGACACCAGTATATAGATAAGATGGGATTAGGGCCATTCACAATATGGGGACGGCAGTATAGATAAGATGGGTTCAGACTATTCACAATAGGTGACACTAGTATATACAGATAAGAAGATTGGATCAGACCATTAACAATAGGTGATACCGGTATATAGATAAAATGGGATTAGACCATTACAATATTGGGACACCAGTATAGATAAGATGGGATCACACTATTTAAAATAGTGGACACCAGTATATAGATGGAATCAGGCCATTCACAATAGGTGACACTAGTATATACAGATAAGATTGGATCAGGCCATTCACAAAAAGTGACACTAGTATATACAGATAAGATTGGATTACGCCATTCACATTAGGTGATGAGGTATATAGATGGGATCAGGTCATTCACAATAGGTCACACAATTCACAATAGGGGACACCAGTATTTAGATAAGATGGCATCATACCATTCACAATAGAGGGCACCAGTATATAGATGGGACCAGGCATTCACAATAGGGGACACCAGTATTTAGATAAGATGGCATCATGCCATTCACAATAGAGGGCACCAGTATATAGATGGGATCAGGCATTCACAATAGGTGACACCAGTATATAAATAAAATGGGATCAGACCATTCACATTGGAGGACACCAGTATAGATAAGATGTGATCAGACCGTGTACAATAGATGACATTCACCTTTGGATAGGGGATAAGATGTCTGTGGGCAGAATACCCCTTTAAAATGGTTTAGATAGACGATGTTGGCAATGAGAAGCTGTGAAGTGAAGACAATTTGAAGCGACGTGACTATTCTCTAAGTAACTTTTGCACTTTGGATGTTTTGCTTGACTTGTTTGCTTTCATTGTGGTTTTTTGTCACCAACTCATCTGCAGATTTATTACATCTCTGGGACCTAAGGACCGATCATCCCGTAGATGACTTCCATATTTATTTAGCATTTATAGTCCCCAAAAGAATAATATGATTTGAATATATATGTATCTTCTACTCACAGGATAGGAATCGAGGGCATAATGGGTTTTATGGCATTTTAAATGGTAACTATATATCTACTGTGTTGCCGGCACACTGAACGTGTATCCTGCCGCCACAGCAACATTATAGTTACCTATTAAAGGGGTACTCCGCTGCTCAGCGTTTGGAACAAACCGTTCCGAACACTGGAGCCGGCGCCGGGAGCTCGCGACTTCATAGCCCGCCCCCTCAATGCAAGTCTGTGGGAGGGGGCGTGACAGCTGTCACGCCCCCTCCCATAGACTTGCATTGAGGGGGCCGGGCGTGATGGCATGAGGGGCGGGGCTTTGATGTCACGGGCTCCCGACTCCAGTGTTCGGAACAGTTTGTTCCAAATGCTGGGCAGCACTTTAAACCCTGAGGTTGTTTTTAAAGGAGAGAGATCATTTACAAAAACGTATCCGCTATACCCCGCCATCCTCCGCAAACTCCTGTACGGGGACCCGGCTCTCCCCGGGAACGGAGTGTGTCAACCCCTGCAGGAAGCGGCGGCAGACACGCCCCCTCCATAGAGCTATATAGAGGAGGCATGTCAGCGCGGGCGCTTTGGGCAGGGGTCGACACACTCCATTCCCAAGGAGAGCCGGGTCCCCATACAGGAGATCGCAGTGGGCCCAGCGGTTGGACCCCCTGTGATCTAAGACTTATATCCCCCATCCTGTGGATATGGATATGGTTTTGTACATGATAGTTCTCCTTTATAGGGGATAACATGTCTGATTGCAGGGGTCCGGCCGCTGAGGACCACCACAATTACCCCCATGGCACCCTGCACCACAGAGCCGCCACGCCCCCTCCATTTACATCTATGGGAGGAGACGTGACTGTTGTGTACTAGCTGTCACCCCCCCCCCCCCCCAATAGATATTAATGGAGGGGGCGTGGTGTGACGTGTTCATTAGGGGGATAACCTGTCTAGGGGCGGAGTACTTCTTTAAGCAATGCTCTGAATTGGATAAATATAACTTAAAGGAGTACTCCAGAAGGTGATCCGAATCCTTCCCATTGATCTGGCATCCATTATTCACATTACGGTGAAGCGCCGACTGGAGAAAATTTCTTCTGTCCACCTCACCGATTTATTCCTGCACGTACAACCGTTCCGAGACTACTCCCGGAGGGGTTAGCTCCTGGCTGCATCCCGGCTACCTGCCCGTGGATTGGGCTATATGCATCCTTAGGTGTTATGCTCTAAACATAACACTAAACAGAACACTATCACTTGTCTTTTTCCATTTTATATCGGAGTAACTGCACATTGTTGCGGTTTTGCTGTCTTTTTGTTTTACTTTCAACAGTAGAAAATAGAATAGATATAGAGATACATACCTTCCTTCGCTCCTCCGGTAACCCACTCCGGTCTCCGCCGTGATCTTCTTCCTGGTTGCCGGTGGTCGGTGAGTCATACTGCACCAGCTGTCGGGGCCGAAAACGTCACACTGCCGCTCAGCCTATCGCCGGGACTTCGCTGCGGCCGGTGATTGGCTGAGTGTAGTATTACTCGCTGACCACCAGCAACCAGGAAAAGTATCGCGGCCGAGACCGTAGCGGGTTACCGGAGGCACCGGGGGAGCAAAGGAAAGTATGTACCGGTCTATTTTTTTTACCGACGGCAGTATGGAGGACAATTTTTCCATCCTGGAGTTCTCCTTTAATGGAATGGAATTGGATAAATATAACTTAATTTAATGCAAATCATATTATGAGCTAAGTGAATAGATGACAATCACGAAACCAAAAATATTTATACATCTAAGGCTACGTAGAGGTGTCTAGGAATCCTTAGGCTCTAGGGCTCACTGTGTGTTCTTTGTCTTATGCCACCGCTCTGCTTGGATTCATTGCCGTCTTCGTTGTCGCCATCATTTCATTGTCTTGTGCGCAAGCGAGTTCATCTCAATGTATTTTTTTTTTTTTTTTTAAATACAGCGAAGGCGACTACTCTGTTCAGCCGACATACCAAAGCTATAGTATGGGGCATGCAGACCCGGGCTGTGCAAGGCATGCTGGACTTTGACTACGTATGTTCACGGTCCGAACCATCAGTTGCCGCAATGGTTTATCCTTTCACGTAAGTCTATTACCCTTGGCACTTTTTGTTTACTAATATAGTAAAACCTCTCCAGTAGACCCCCCCCCCCCCCTTCTGGCGAAGACCTTATCCAGACCAGACTTTGTGTGATGGATTTTCAGTTCACCATTCCTTATGGATAGAGGCCTAGAAGACCACTTTTTCAGGCAATTTTGGGTGGTCTTCTCAAGGAGGTTTAGCTGTAAAATGCTTAATATCTGTATGTCGGAAAGACTGAAATAAAACTGTTCCTATCCAAATATACAACTTCCAGCATCCCCGGATAGCCTTTGGCTGGGACTTGTAGTTCACCAACACAGAGGAGCAGCAAAAGGGTATGGAATGTACTGTATAAAGAACTAGTAGTGTTTCCCAACCAGGGTGTCTCAAGCTGTTGCCAACCAGGGGGTGTCAAGCTGTTGCCAACCAGGGTGCCTCCAGCTGTTGCCAGAGTGCCTCCAGCCTTTGGCTGGGATTTGCAGTTCTCCAACACAGAAGAACAGCAAAATTGTATAGAATATACTTTATGTACAATGTACAGTATACAAATCCCATATACCTTGTAGGACAGTGTTTCCCAACCAGTGTGCCTCCAGCTGTTGCAAAACTACAACACCCAGCATGCCTGGACAGCCTTTGGCTGGGACTTGTAGTACTCCAACACAGAGGAACAGCAAAATTGTATGGAATGTACTTTATATGGGATTTGTATGCTGTACAGTGTAAATACCTTGTAGGACAGTGTTTCCCAACCAGTGTGCCTCCGGCTGTTGCAAAACTACAACACCCAGCATGCCCGGACAGCCTTTGGCTGTCCGGGCATGCTGGAAGTTGTAGTTTTTGCAACAGAACCCCACATAGAAGACCGCTTTTTCATGCAATTTTGGGTGGTCTTCTCAAGGAGGTTTCACTATAAAATGCTCAATATCTGTATGTCGGAAAGACTGAAATAAAACTGTTCCTATCCAAATATACAACTTCCAGCATCCCCGGATAGTCTTTGGCCGGGACTTGTAGTTCACCAACACAGAGGAGCAGCAAAAGGGTATGGAATGTACTGTATAAAGAACTAGTAGTGCTTCCCAACCAGGATGTCCCCAGCTGTTGCCAACCAGGGTGCCTCCAGCTGTTGCCAACCAGGGTGCCTCCAGCTGTTGCAAACCAGGGTGCCTCCAGCCTTTGGCTGGGATTTGCAGTTCTCAAACACAGAAGAACAGCAAAATTGTATGGAATGTACTTTACACTGTACAGTATACACATCCCATATAAATACCTTTTTGTAGGACAGTGTTTCCCAACCAGTGTGCCTCCAGCTGTTGCAAAACTACAACACCTAGCATGCCTGGACAGCCTTTGGCTGGGACTTGTAGTACTCCAACACAGAGGAACAGCAAAATGATATGGAATGTACTGTATTGGTGATGTGTATACTGTACAGTATAAATACCTAGTAGGACAGTGTTTCCCAATCAGGGTGCCTCCAGCTGTTGCCAAACTCCAACTCCCAGCATGCCCGGGCAGCCAAAAGCTGTCCGGGCATGCTGGAAGTTGTAGTTTGGCAATAGCTGGAGGCACCCTGCTTGGGAAACCCTGGACTAGGGCTTGTAGCTGCAGGATATGTGTTTTGGACTTAAAGACTATAGTTAAATTGCCCTGTAAATTTAATATATATATATATATATAATATATATTATATAAAATATATATATATATTATATAAAATATATATAAAAAAAAAATTGTATTCACCTTTTTTCCTTTTACCAGTGGGGACCATAAGCAGAAATTCTACTGGGGACACAAAGAAATTCTCATCCCGGTTTTTAAGAACATGGCCGACGCCATGAGAAAGCATCCAGAAGTGGACGTTCTCATCAACTTCGCCTCTCTAAGGTCTGCCTATGACAGCTCCATGGAGACCATGAATTACCCTCAGGTTACTATCGTTCCATAATTTATAGCTATTTTATTAAAGATTTTATTTAAACTGTGTGCTTACTGTGTTTATTTTTTCTTTTGTTTTGTCTCTCTAACAGATCCGCACGATTGCGATAATTGCGGAAGGAATTCCTGAGGCTTTGACCAGGAGGCTTATCAAGATGGCTGACGAAAAGGGCATCACCATTATTGGACCTGCAACAGTAAGAGTTGCATGTAGTAGGGGGGGTATCTGTCTTGAGGGATTATAGTTTTAGGGCAGGGTCACATCGGGTGCATCCGCAGCATATTTCATGCTGCGGATGCGCAGACAGCAGTCACAGAGAGGGACTGCAGAGCGAGCTACTGGCTGCGGCCAGGTAGCTCTGTGTATCGGATTTGCCATTGTAGAAATACGCCGCTATTAGCGGACACACAAAGCTACTCTGCCTCAGCCGGGACCTCGCTCTGCGTCGCTCTGTGACTGCCGTCGGCGCATCTGCAGCGTGAAATATGCAGCAGATGCGCCACATGTGACCCTGCCCTTAGACATTTCCAATGTCTTGGCCCACCTGCCTAAAGATCACCATACAAATAGACCAGCTACATGTTACATTCAGCCTTACTTCAGCTTCTAGTCTACAAGGATCTACGGTGGTTGTAGACTAGAAGCTAAAGGAAGGTAGAATGTAACATCAGGAAATGAACTGTGATCATTAGGCAGATCGGCCAAGAAATGTCAGATATAAAAGTTTTGTAATAACCAGAAACACTGCTAATCCTAACGGAGACACGACTGAAATATATATATATATATATATATGCTCTTAGCCAAGGACCAATCAATACCGATCATACAAAAAGAAGGTTGCAGCAGCACTCTTAGTCAAAAAAATTGAGGCTCTTAGCCTTATATGTGTGTGTGTGTGTGTGTGTGTGTGTGTGTATATATATATATATATATATATATATATATATATATATATATATATATATATATATATATACTTTTATTTTTATTTTTTTGCAATATATATATGTATTACAAAAAAATTATATAAATACATATATATATATATTAAAAAAACAAAAAAATATATATGTATTTATATAATTTTTTTTGTAATACATACATACATACATACATACATACGTACATGAGAGGCTCTTAGCCAAGGACCAATCAATACTGATCATACAAAAAAAGAAGGTTGCAGCAGCACTCTTGATCAAAAAATGGAGGCTCTTAGCGCACTTCGTGCGCTAAGAGCCTCCATTTTTTGACCAAGAGTGCTGCTGCACCCTTCTTTTTTGTACACTCTTTATTTGCCACAGCAGCGTGCACACGTGTATTAGGTAGTTATGCTGGCTATTTTTCTTTTTTGTTTTTGCTAATCAATACCGATCTGACCAAACTGACACCTATACCCAAGGTGACCCAAAAAAGGAAAGAATGCAATAAAATATTATTGGCGCTCAAGGTCACGGATATATGGTATGAATAATATTTACTATTTATTATAGAATATAATTAATTCTAAATAGAATATAATTCATACCTATACACTGAGTCCATATATCCGCGACCTTGAGCGCCAATAATATTTTATTGCATTGACTACTGAAAGGTCACGCTTCAAAGCACTACTATTCTTTTTTTTTTTTTTTTTTTTTTTTTTACTGACTTTTGACGTGTTGGCAAAGTTTTGTGTGTGTATGGATTTACAGAAAGTCTTTAAAGGGGTACTCCGGTGGAAAACCTTTTTATTTTTTTTTTTTTTACTTTCAATCAACTGGTGCCAGAAAGTTAAACAGATTTGTAAATTACTTCTTTTAAAAAAAAATCGTAATCCTTCCAGTACTTATTAGCTGCTGAATACTACAGAGGAAATTCTTTTCTTTTTGGAACACAGAGCTCTCTGCTAACATCACAATCACATTGCTCTCTGCTGACACCTCTGTCCATTTTAGGAACTGTCCAGAGCAGCATATGTTTGCTATGGGGATTTTCTCCTACTCTGGACAGTTCTTAAAATAGACAGAGATGTCAGCAGAGAGCACTGTGCTTGTGATGTCAGCAGAGAGCTCTGTGTTCAGAAAAAGAAAATAATTTCCTCTGTAGTATTCAGCAGCTAATAAGTACTGGAAGGATTAAGATTTTTTTTAAATAGAAGTAATTTACAAATCTGTTTAACTTTCTAGCACCAGATAAAAAAAAAAAAGTTTTCCACCGGAGGGGTATTCTGTCCAAAAACATCGCGGGGGTCCCCGCCACTGGGGACCAACTGCCCCCCCTATAAGCCCACATTCTATACCGGCTGCTGCTCCGGTCTCGGAAACCTCTGTGTTTCCGGGACTGGAAGTGTGATGTCATGCCACGCCCCCTCCATTCATGTCTATGGGAGGAGACGTGACAGGACCCCTGCAATCAGACATCTTATAAGGGGATAAGATGTCTTTGGCAAGAATACCCC